>NC_090268.1:353236411-353536411 GCF_040414725.1 Anabrus simplex | reverse complement strand
GCCAAAAAATAGCTCAAAAGGAATGTCTGCACAGTCATTAAAATTGCCTCCATATTTCGATATCCTTGGGGGTAAAAAGTGAAAAATTTGAACATCTTGGAATTTTCCCGTCGGTTAGAGACCAAAAGCTATAATTTCACCAAATTTCAATTGTCTACCTCGTCTCGCAGGTTGTGCCGCCATCTTGATTTGGGGGGATGGGGGATAAAAATGAGGAAATTCCCGAAAATTTTTAAGCCCACGAAACCTATAGGTTATCGTTTTGGATATACTATACGACTGTGTTCTTATACTGAGCCCAAAATTTGAGCCCCCCAGCGTGCCCCCTTCAGGGAATTTTGAGAATTTCCGATTTTTCTAGGGATCCTGGGGTCATCAGTTTCCCTCGTACCAAGTTTCAAATTTCTGAGATTTCTGGAAGTGCCTCATTAATTCACGTCTTTTTTCATTTTTAAATATTTATATATACATCGCTCCAGCCCGACTTGCTTTTATATATATAGATAGATGACGGATAAGCATGAGCACGTTGAAAAGTGCAGACTTCCACTTCGAGATTCATATCTCCTAAACGGTTTATGATATTAAGAAAAGGTTTGCGCCATCAGACGCCTCATTTATCGCTCTACATGTTTGTATCTAAACCATTTCCTCGTATCTCCCATATTAAGGGGGTAAATTGAGTTCAAATTTTGAATAGGGTGAAATTTGGGTGCATTTTTAACATTTTACATTACATTTTGCCTACTTATGTATAAGCTAGAATCATGAAATTTGGTACACATATGTCCCTTAATCGTGCCAATGTGCGCACACAACGTGATGATCCTATCATTCTTATAAGTGTGTCAAACAATAAAATATACTTGTAAAAATCACCAAATTTACGAACAATCCAGAAATACGGCCAAATTTAACGTATAAGGGAGAGAGATACGACAAAATGTCACAGGACCAAAGTTGTAGATCACTCCGAATTGAAGGGACATTGTGCCATCCGTTTTGTGATACGACTTACCGTTTAGCCAAAAAATAGCTCAAAAGGAATGTCTGCACAGTCATTAAAATTGCCTCCATATTTCGATATCCTTGGGGGTAAAAAGTGAAAAATTTGAACATCTTGGAATTTTCCCGTCGGTTAGAGACCAAAAGCTATAATTTCACTAAATTTCAATTGTCTACCTCGTCTCGCAGGTTGTGCCGCCATCTTGATTTGGGGGGATGGGGGATAAAAATGAGGAAATTCCCGAAAATTTTTAAGCCCACGAAACCTATAGGTTATCGTTTTGGATATACTATACGACTGTGTTCTTATACTGAGCCCAAAATTTGAGCCCCCCAGCGTGCCCCCTTCAGGGAATTTTGAGAATTTCCGATTTTTCTAGGGATCCTGGGGTCATCAGTTTCCCTCGTACCAAGTTTCAAATTTCTGAGATTTCTGGAAGTGCCTCATTAATTCACGTCTTTTTTCATTTTTAAATATTTATATATACATCGCTCCAGCCCGACTTGCTTTTATATATATAGATAGATGACGGATAAGCATGAGCACGTTGAAAAGTGCAGACTTCCACTTCGAGATTCATATCTCCTAAACGGTTTATGGTATTAAGAAACGGTTTGCGCCATCAGACGCCTCATTTATCGCTCTACATGTTTGTATCTAAACCATTTCCTCGTATCTCCCATATTAAGGGGGTAAATTGAGTTCAAATTTTGAATAGGGTGAAATTTGGGTGCATTTTTAACATTTTACATTACATTTTGCCTACTTATGTATAAGCTAGAATCATGAAATTTGGTACACATATGTCCCTTAATCGTGCCAATGTGCGCACACAACGTGATGATCCTATCATTCTTATAAGTGTGTCAAACAATAAAATATACTTGTAAAAATCACCAAATTTACGAACAATCCAGAAATACGGCCAAATTTAACGTATAAGGCAGAGAGATACGACAAAATGTCACAGGACCAAAGTTGTAGATCACTCCGAATTGAAGGGACATTGTGCCATCCGTTTTGTGATACGACTTACCGTTTAGCCAAAAAATAGCTCAAAAGGAATGTCTGCACAGTCATTAAAATTGCCTCCATATTTCGATATCCTTGGGGGTAAAAAGTGAAAAATTTGAACATCTTGGAATTTTCCCGTCGGTTAGAGACCAAAAGCTATAATTTCACCAAATTTCAATTGTCTACCTCGTCTCGCAGGTTGTGCCGCCATCTTGATTTGGGGGGATGGGGGATAAAAATGAGGAAATTCCCGAAAATTTTTAAGCCCACGAAACCTATAGGTTATCGTTTTGGATATACTATACGACTGTGTTCTTATACTGAGCCCAAAATTTGAGCCCCCCAGCGTGCCCCCTTCAGGGAATTTTGAGAATTTCCGATTTTTCTAGGGATCCTGGGGTCATCAGTTTCCCTCGTACCAAGTTTCAAATTTCTGAGATTTCTGGAAGTGCCTCATTAATTCACGTCTTTTTTCATTTTTAAATATTTATATATACATCGCTCCAGCCCGACTTGCTTTTATATATATAGATAGATGACGGATAAGCATGAGCACGTTGAAAAGTGCAGACTTCCACTTCGAGATTCATATCTCCTAAACGGTTTATGGTATTAAGAAACGGTTTGCGCCATCAGACGCCTCATTTATCGCTCTACATGTTTGTATCTAAACCATTTCCTCGTATCTCCCATATTAAGGGGGTAAATTGAGTTCAAATTTTGAATAGGGTGAAATTTGGGTGCATTTTTAACATTTTACATTACATTTTGCCTACTTATGTATAAGCTAGAATCATGAAATTTGGTACACATATGTCCCTTAATCGTGCCAATGTGCGCACACAACGTGATGATCCTATCATTCTTATAAGTGTGTCAAACAATAAAATATACTTGTAAAAATCACCAAATTTACGAACAATCCAGAAATACGGCCAAATTTAACGTATAAGGCAGAGAGATACGACAAAATGTCACAGGACCAAAGTTGTAGATCACTCCGAATTGAAGGGACATTGTGCCATCCGTTTTGTGATACGACTTACCGTTTAGCCAAAAAATAGCTCAAAAGGAATGTCTGCACAGTCATTAAAATTGCCTCCATATTTCGATATCCTTGGGGGTAAAAAGTGAAAAATTTGAACATCTTGGAATTTTCCCGTCGGTTAGAGACCAAAAGCTATAATTTCACCAAATTTCAATTGTCTACCTCGTCTCGCAGGTTGTGCCGCCATCTTGATTTGGGGGGATGGGGGATAAAAATGAGGAAATTCCCGAAAATTTTTAAGCCCACGAAACCTATAGGTTATCGTTTTGGATATACTATACGACTGTGTTCTTATACTGAGCCCAAAATTTGAGCCCCCCAGCGTGCCCCCTTCAGGGAATTTTGAGAATTTCCGATTTTTCTAGGGATCCTGGGGTCATCAGTTTCCCTCGTACCAAGTTTCAAATTTCTGAGATTTCTGGAAGTGCCTCATTAATTCACGTCTTTTTTCATTTTTAAATATTTATATATACATCGCTCCAGCCCGACTTGCTTTTATATATATAGAAGATGACGGATAAGCATGAGCACGTTGAAAAGTGCAGACTTCCACTTCGAGATTCATATCTCCTAAACGGTTTATGGTATTAAGAAACGGTTTGCGCCATCAGACGCCTCATTTATCGCTCTACATGTTTGTATCTAAACCATTTCCTCGTATCTCCCATATTAAGGGGGTAAATTGAGTTCAAATTTTGAATAGGGTGAAATTTGGGTGCATTTTTAACATTTTACATTACATTTTGCCTACTTATGTATAAGCTAGAATCATGAAATTTGGCACACATATGTCCCTTAATCGTGCCAATGTGCGCACACAACGTGATGATCCTATCATTCTTATAAGTGTGTCAAACAATAAAATATACTTGTAAAAATCACCAAATTTACGAACAATCCAGAAATACGGCCAAATTTAACGTATAAGGCAGAGAGATACGACAAAATGTCACAGGACCAAAGTTGTAGATCACTCCGAATTGAAGGGACATTGTGCCATCCGTTTTGTGATACGACTTACCGTTTAGCCAAAAAATAGCTCAAAAGGAATGTCTGCACAGTCATTAAAATTGCCTCCATATTTCGATATCCTTGGGGGTAAAAAGTGAAAAATTTGAACATCTTGGAATTTTCCCGTCGGTTAGAGACCAAAAGCTATAATTTCACCAAATTTCAATTGTCTACCTCGTCTCGCAGGTTGTGCCGCCATCTTGATTTGGGGGGATGGGGGATAAAAATGAGGAAATTCCCGAAAATTTTTAAGCCCACGAAACCTATAGGTTATCGTTTTGGATATACTATACGACTGTGTTCTTATACTGAGCCCAAAATTTGAGCCCCCCAGCGTGCCCCCTTCAGGGAATTTTGAGAATTTCCGATTTTTCTAGGGATCCTGGGGTCATCAGTTTCCCTCGTACCAAGTTTCAAATTTCTGAGATTTCTGGAAGTGCCTCATTAATTCACGTCTTTTTTCATTTTTAAATATTTATATATACATCGCTCCAGCCCGACTTGCTTTTATATATATAGATGACGGATAAGCATGAGCACGTTGAAAAGTGCAGACTTCCACTTCGAGATTCATATCTCCTAAACGGTTTATGGTATTAAGAAACGGTTTGCGCCATCAGACGCCTCATTTATCGCTCTACATGTTTGTATCTAAACCATTTCCTCGTATCTCCCATATTAAGGGGGTAAATTGAGTTCAAATTTTGAATAGGGTGAAATTTGGGTGCATTTTTAACATTTTACATTACATTTTGCCTACTTATGTATAAGCTAGAATCATGAAATTTGGTACACATATGTCCCTTAATCGTGCCAATGTGCGCACACAACGTGATGATCCTATCATTCTTATAAGTGTGTCAAACAATAAAATATACTTGTAAAAATCACCAAATTTACGAACAATCCAGAAATACGGCCAAATTTAACGTATAAGGCAGAGAGATACGACAAAATGTCACAGGACCAAAGTTGTAGATCACTCCGAATTGAAGCGACATTGTGCCATCCGTTTTGTGATACGACTTACCGTTTAGCCAAAAAATAGCTCAAAAGGAATGTCTGCACAGTCATTAAAATTGCCTCCATATTTCGATATCCTTGGGGGTAAAAAGTGAAAAATTTGAACATCTTGGAATTTTCCCGTCGGTTAGAGACCAAAAGCTATAATTTCACCAAATTTCAATTGTCTACCTCGTCTCGCAGGTTGTGCCGCCATCTTGATTTGGGGGGATGGGGGATAAAAATGAGGAAATTCCCGAAAATTTTTAAGCCCACGAAACCTATAGGTTATCGTTTTGGATATACTATACGACTGTGTTCTTATACTGAGCCCAAAATTTGAGCCCCCCAGCGTGCCCCCTTCAGGGAATTTTGAGAATTTCCGATTTTTCTAGGGATCCTGGGGTCATCAGTTTCCCTCGTACCAAGTTTCAAATTTCTGAGATTTCTGGAAGTGCCTCATTAATTCACGTCTTTTTTCATTTTTAAATATTTATATATACATCGCTCCAGCCCGACTTGCTTTTATATATATAGATAGATGACGGATAAGCATGAGCACGTTGAAAAGTGCAGACTTCCACTTCGAGATTCATATCTCCTAAACGGTTTATGGTATTAAGAAACGGTTTGCGCCATCAGACGCCTCATTTATCGCTCTACATGTTTGTATCTAAACCATTTCCTCGTATCTCCCATATTAAGGGGGTAAATTGAGTTCAAATTTTGAATAGGGTGAAATTTGGGTGCATTTTTAACATTTTACATTACATTTTGCCTACTTATGTATAAGCTAGAATCATGAAATTTGGTACACATATGTCCCTTAATCGTGCCAATGTGCGCGCACAACGTGATGATCCTATCATTCTTATAAGTGTGTCAAACAATAAAATATACTTGTAAAAATCACCAAATTTACGAACAATCCAGAAATACGGCCAAATTTAACGTATAAGGCAGAGAGATACGACAAAATGTCACAGGACCAAAGTTGTAGATCACTCCGAATTGAAGGGACATTGTGCCATCCGTTTTGTGATACGACTTACCGTTTAGCCAAAAAATAGCTCAAAAGGAATGTCTGCACAGTCATTAAAATTGCCTCCATATTTCGATATCCTTGGGGGTAAAAAGTGAAAAATTTGAACATCTTGGAATTTTCCCGTCGGTTAGAGACCAAAAGCTATAATTTCACCAAATTTCAATTGTCTACCTCGTCTCGCAGGTTGTGCCGCCATCTTGATTTGGGGGGATGGGGGATAAAAATGAGGAAATTCCCGAAAATTTTTAAGCCCACGAAACCTATAGGTTATCGTTTTGGATATACTATACGACTGTGTTCTTATACTGAGCCCAAAATTTGAGCCCCCCAGCGTGCCCCCTTCAGGGAATTTTGAGAATTTCCGATTTTTCTAGGGATCCTGGGGTCATCAGTTTCCCTCGTACCAAGTTTCAAATTTCTGAGATTTCTGGAAGTGCCTCATTAATTCACGTCTTTTTTCATTTTTAAATATTTATATATACATCGCTCCAGCCCGACTTGCTTTTATATATATAGAAGATGACGGATAAGCATGAGCACGTTGAAAAGTGCAGACTTCCACTTCGAGATTCATATCTCCTAAACGGTTTATGGTATTAAGAAACGGTTTGCGCCATCAGACGCCTCATTTATCGCTCTACATGTTTGTATCTAAACCATTTCCTCGTATCTCCCATATTAAGAGGGTAAATTGAGTTCAAATTTTGAATAGGGTGAAATTTGGGTGCATTTTTAACATTTTACATTACATTTTGCCTACTTATGTATAAGCTAGAATCATGAAATTTGGCACACATATGTCCCTTAATCGTGCCAATGTGCGCACACAACGTGATGATCCTATCATTCTTATAAGTGTGTCAAACAATAAAATATACTTGTAAAAATCACCAAATTTACGAACAATCCAGAAATACGGCCAAATTTAACGTATAAGGCAGAGAGATACGACAAAATGTTACAGGACCAAAGTTGTAGATCACTCCGAATTGAAGGGACATTGTGCCATCCGTTTTGTGATACGACTTACCGTTTAGCCAAAAAATAGCTCAAAAGGAATGTCTGCACAGTCATTAAAATTGCCTCCATATTTCGATATCCTTGGGGGTAAAAAGTGAAAAATTTGAACATCTTGGAATTTTCCCGTCGGTTAGAGACCAAAAGCTATAATTTCACCAAATTTCAATTGTCTACCTCGTCTCGCAGGTTGTGCCGCCATCTTGATTTGGGGGGATGGGGGATAAAAATGAGGAAATTCCCGAAAATTTTTAAGCCCACGAAACCTATAGGTTATCGTTTTGGATATACTATACGACTGTGTTCTTATACTGAGCCCAAAATTTGAGCCCCCCAGCGTGCCCCCTTCAGGGAATTTTGAGAATTTCCGATTTTTCTAGGGATCCTGGGGTCATCAGTTTCCCTCGTACCAAGTTTCAAATTTCTGAGATTTCTGGAAGTGCCTCATTAATTCACGTCTTTTTTCATTTTTAAATATTTATATATACATCGCTCCAGCCCGACTTGCTTTTATATATATAGATAGATGACGGATAAGCATGAGCACGTTGAAAAGTGCAGACTTCCACTTCGAGATTCATATCTCCTAAACGGTTTATGGTATTAAGAAACGGTTTGCGCCATCAGACGCCTCATTTATCGCTCTACATGTTTGTATCTAAACCATTTCCTCGTATCTCCCATATTAAGGGGGTAAATTGAGTTCAAAGTTTGAATAGGGTGAAATTTGGGTGCATTTTTAACATTTTACATTACATTTTGCCTACTTATGTATAAGCTAGAATCATGAAATTTGGTACACATATGTCCCTTAATCGTGCCAATGTGCGCACACAACGTGATGATCCTATCATTCTTATAAGTGTGTCAAACAATAAAATATACTTGTAAAAATCACCAAATTTACGAACAATCCAGAAATACGGCCAAATTTAACGTATAAGGCAGAGAGATACGACAAAATGTCACAGGACCAAAGTTGTAGATCACTCCGAATTGAAGGGACGTTGTGCCATCCGTTTTGTGATACGACTTACCGTTTAGCCAAAAAATAGCTCAAAAGGAATGTCTGCACAGTCATTAAAATTGCCTCCATATTTCGATATCCTTGGGGGTAAAAAGTGAAAAATTTGAACATCTTGGAATTTTCCCGTCGGTTAGAGACCAAAAGCTATAATTTCACCAAATTTCAATTGTCTACCTCGTCTCGCAGGTTGTGCCGCCATCTTGATTTGGGGGGATGGGGGATAAAAATGAGGAAATTCCCGAAAATTTTTAAGCCCACGAAACCTATAGGTTATCGTTTTGGATATACTATACGACTGTGTTCTTATACTGAGCCCAAAATTTGAGCCCCCCAGCGTGCCCCCTTCAGGGAATTTTGAGAATTTCCGATTTTTCTAGGGATCCTGGGGTCATCAGTTTCCCTCGTACCAAGTTTCAAATTTCTGAGATTTCTGGAAGTGCCTCATTAATTCACGTCTTTTTTCATTTTTAAATATTTATATATACATCGCTCCAGCCCGACTTGCTTTTATATATATAGATAGATGACGGATAAGCATGAGCACGTTGAAAAGTGCAGACTTCCACTTCGAGATTCATATCTCCTAAACGGTTTATGGTATTAAGAAACGGTTTGCGCCATCAGACGCCTCATTTATCGCTCTACATGTTTGTATCTAAACCATTTCCTCGTATCTCCCATATTAAGGGGGTAAATTGAGTTCAAATTTTGAATAGGGTGAAATTTGGGTGCATTTTTAACATTTTACATTACATTTTGCCTACTTATGTATAAGCTAGAATCATGAAATTTGGTACACATATGTCCCTTAATCGTGCCAATGTGCGCGCACAACGTGATGATCCTATCATTCTTATAAGTGTGTCAAACAATAAAATATACTTGTAAAAATCACCAAATTTACGAACAATCCAGAAATACGGCCAAATTTAACGTATAAGGCAGAGAGATACGACAAAATGTCACAGGACCAAAGTTGTAGATCACTCCGAATTGAAGAGACATTGTGCCATCCGTTTTGTGATACGACTTACCGTTTAGCCAAAAAATAGCTCAAAAGGAATGTCTGCACAGTCATTAAAATTGCCTCCATATTTCGATATCCTTGGGGGTAAAAAGTGAAAAATTTGAACATCTTGGAATTTTCCCGTCGGTTAGAGACCAAAAGCTATAATTTCACCAAATTTCAATTGTCTACCTCGTCTCGCAGGTTGTGCCGCCATCTTGATTTGGGGGGATGGGGGATAAAAATGAGGAAATTCCCGAAAATTTTTAAGCCCACGAAACCTATAGGTTATCGTTTTGGATATACTATACGACTGTGTTCTTATACTGAGCCCAAAATTTGAGCCCCCCAGCGTGCCCCCTTCAGGGAATTTTGAGAATTTCCGATTTTTCTAGGGATCCTGGGGTCATCAGTTTCCCTCGTACCAAGTTTCAAATTTCTGAGATTTCTGGAAGTGCCTCATTAATTCACGTCTTTTTTCATTTTTAAATATTTATATATACATCGCTCCAGCCCGACTTGCTTTTATATATATAGAAGATGACGGATAAGCATGAGCACGTTGAAAAGTGCAGACTTCCACTTCGAGATTCATATCTCCTAAACGGTTTATGGTATTAAGAAACGGTTTGCGCCATCAGACGCCTCATTTATCGCTCTACATGTTTGTATCTAAACCATTTCCTCGTATCTCCCATATTGAGGGGGTAAATTGAGTTCAAATTTTGAATAGGGTGAAATTTGGGTGCATTTTTAACATTTTACATTACATTTTGCCTACTTATGTATAAGCTAGAATCATGAAATTTGGCACACATATGTCCCTTAATCGTGCCAATGTGCGCACACAACGTGATGATCCTATCATTCTTATAAGTGTGTCAAACAATAAAATATACTTGTAAAAATCACCAAATTTACGAACAATCCAGAAATACGGCCAAATTTAACGTATAAGGCAGAGAGATACGACAAAATGTCACAGGACCAAAGTTGTAGATCACTCCGAATTGAAGGGACATTGTGCCATCCGTTTTGTGATACGACTTACCGTTTAGCCAAAAAATAGCTCAAAAGGAATGTCTGCACAGTCATTAAAATTGCCTCCATATTTCGATATCCTTGGGGGTAAAAAGTGAAAAATTTGAACATCTTGGAATTTTCCCGTCGGTTAGAGACCAAAAGCTATAATTTCACCAAATTTCAATTGTCTACCTCGTCTCGCAGGTTGTGCCGCCATCTTGATTTGGGGGGATGGGGGATAAAAATGAGGAAATTCCCGAAAATTTTTAAGCCCACGAAACCTATAGGTTATCGTTTTGGATATACTATACGACTGTGTTCTTATACTGAGCCCAAAATTTGAGCCCCCCAGCGTGCCCCCTTCAGGGAATTTTGAGAATTTCCGATTTTTCTAGGGATCCTGGGGTCATCAGTTTCCCTCGTACCAAGTTTCAAATTTCTGAGATTTCTGGAAGTGCCTCATTAATTCACGTCTTTTTTCATTTTTAAATATTTATATATACATCGCTCCAGCCCGACTTGCTTTTATATATATAGATAGATGACGGATAAGCATGAGCACGTTGAAAAGTGCAGACTTCCACTTCGAGATTCATATCTCCTAAACGGTTTATGGTATTAAGAAACGGTTTGCGCCATCAGACGCCTCATTTATCGCTCTACATGTTTGTATCTAAACCATTTCCTCGTATCTCCCATATTAAGGGGGTAAATTGAGTTCAAATTTTGAATAGGGTGAAATTTGGGTGCATTTTTAACATTTTACATTACATTTTGCCTACTTATGTATAAGCTAGAATCATGAAATTTGGTACACATATGTCCCTTAATCGTGCCAATGTGCGCACACAACGTGATGATCCTATCATTCTTATAAGTGTGTCAAACAATAAAATATACTTGTAAAAATCACCAAATTTACGAACAATCCAGAAATACGGCCAAATTTAACGTATAAGGCAGAGAGATACGACAAAATGTCACAGGACCAAAGTTGTAGATCACTCCGAATTGAAGGGACATTGTGCCATCCGTTTTGTGATACGACTTACCGTTTAGCCAAAAAATAGCTCAAAAGGAATGTCTGCACAGTCATTAAAATTGCCTCCATATTTCGATATCCTTGGGGGTAAAAAGTGAAAAATTTGAACATCTTGGAATTTTCCCGTCGGTTAGAGACCAAAAGCTATAATTTCACCAAATTTCAATTGTCTACCTCGTCTCGCAGGTTGTGCCGCCATCTTGATTTGGGGGGATGGGGGATAAAAAAGGAAATTCCCGAAAATTTTTAAGCCCACGAAACCTATAGGTTATCGTTTTGGATATACTATACGACTGTGTTCTTATACTGAGCCCAAAATTTGAGCCCCCCAGCGTGCCCCCTTCAGGGAATTTTGAGAATTTCCGATTTTTCTAGGGATCCTGGGGTCATCAGTTTCCCTCGTACCAAGTTTCAAATTTCTGAGATTTCTGGAAGTGCCTCATTAATTCACGTCTTTTTTCATTTTTAAATATTTATATATACATCGCTCCAGCCCGACTTGCTTTTATATATATAGATGACGGATAAGCATGAGCACGTTGAAAAGTGCAGACTTCCACTTCGAGATTCATATCTCCTAAACGGTTTATGGTATTAAGAAACGGTTTGCGCCATCAGACGCCTCATTTATCGCTCTACATGTTTGTATCTAAACCATTTCCTCGTATCTCCCATATTAAGGGGGTAAATTGTGTTCAAATTTTGAATAGGGTGAAATTTGGGTGCATTTTTAACATTTTACATTACATTTTGCCTACTTATGTATAAGCTAGAATCATGAAATTTGGCACACATATGTCCCTTAATCGTGCCAATGTGCGCACACAACGTGATGATCCTATCATTCTTATAAGTGTGTCAAACAATAAAATATACTTGTAAAAATCACCAAATTTACGAACAATCCAGAAATACGGCCAAATTTAACGTATAAGGCAGAGAGATACGACAAAATGTCACAGGACCAAAGTTGTAGATCACTCCGAATTGAAGGGACATTGTGCCATCCGTTTTGTGATACGACTTACCGTTTAGCCAAAAAATAGCTCAAAAGGAATGTCTGCACAGTCATTAAAATTGCCTCCATATTTCGATATCCTTGGGGGTAAAAAGTGAAAAATTTGAACATCTTGGAATTTTCCCGTCGGTTAGAGACCAAAAGCTATAATTTCACCAAATTTCAATTGTCTACCTCGTCTCGCAGGTTGTGCCGCCATCTTGATTTGGGGGGATGGGGGATAAAAATGAGGAAATTCCCGAAAATTTTTAAGCCCACGAAACCTATAGGTTATCGTTTTGGATATACTATACGACTGTGTTCTTATACTGAGCCCAAAATTTGAGCCCCCCCAGCGTGCCCCCTTCAGGGAATTTTGAGAATTTCCGATTTTTCTAGGGATCCTGGGGTCATCAGTTTCCCTCGTACCAAGTTTCAAATTTCTGAGATTTCTGGAAGTGCCTCATTAATTCACGTCTTTTTTCATTTTTAAATATTTATATATACACACATCGCTCCAGCCCGACTTGCTTTTATATATATAGATAGATGACGGATAAGCATGAGCACGTTGAAAAGTGCAGACTTCCACTTCGAGATTCATATCTCCTAAACGGTTTATGATATTAAGAAACGGTTTGCGCCATCAGACGCCTCATTTATCGCTCTACATGTTTGTATCTAAACCATTTCCTCGTATCTCCCATATTAAGGGGGTAAATTGAGTTCCAATTTTGAATAGGGTGAAATTTGGGTGCATTTTTAACATTTTACATTACATTTTGCCTACTTATGTATAAGCTAGAATCATGAAATTTGGTACACATATGTCCCTTAATCGTGCCAATGTGCGCACACAACGTGATGATCCTATCATTCTTATAAGTGTGTCAAACAATAAAATATACTTGTAAAAATCACCAAATTTACGAACAATCCAGAAATACGGCCAAATTTAACGTATAAGGGAGAGAGATACGACAAAATGTCACAGGACCAAAGTTGTAGATCACTCCGAATTGAAGGGACATTGTGCCATCCGTTTTGTGATACGACTTACCGTTTAGCCAAAAAATAGCTCAAAAGGAATGTCTGCACAGTCATTAAAATTGCCTCCATATTTCGATATCCTTGGGGGTAAAAAGTGAAAAATTTGAACATCTTGGAATTTTCCCGTCGGTTAGAGACCAAAAGCTATAATTTCACCAAATTTCAATTGTCTACCTCGTCTCGCAGGTTGTGCCGCCATCTTGATTTGGGGGGATGGGGGATAAAAATGAGGAAATTCCCGAAAATTTTTAAGCCCACGAAACCTATAGGTTATCGTTTTGGATATACTATACGACTGTGTTCTTATACTGAGCCCAAAATTTGAGCCCCCCAGCGTGCCCCCTTCAGGGAATTTTGAGAATTTCCGATTTTTCTAGGGATCCTGGGGTCATCAGTTTCCCTCGTACCAAGTTTCAAATTTCTGAGATTTCTGGAAGTGCCTCATTAATTCACGTCTTTTTTCATTTTTAAATATTTATATATACATCGCTCCAGCCCGACTTGCTTTTATATATATAGATAGATGACGGATAAGCATGAGCACGTTGAAAAGTGCAGACTTCCACTTCGAGATTCATATCTCCTAAACGGTTTATGATATTAAGAAAAGGTTTGCGCCATCAGACGCCTCATTTATCGCTCTACATGCTTGTATCTAAACCATTTCCTCGTATCTCCCATATTAAGGGGGTAAATTGAGTACAAATTTTGAATAGGGTGAAATTTGGGTGCATTTTTAACATTTTACATTACATTTTGCCTACTTATGTATAAGCTAGAATCATGAAATTTGGTACACATATGTCCCTTAATCGTGCCAATGTGCGCACACAACGTGATGATCCTATCATTCTTATAAGTGTGTCAAACAATAAAATATACTTGTAAAAATCACCAAATTTACGAACAATCCAGAAATACGGCCAAATTTAACGTATAAGGGAGAGAGATACGACAAAATGTCACAGGACCAAAGTTGTAGATCACTCCGAATTGAAGGGACATTGTGCCATCCGTTTTGTGATACGACTTACCGTTTAGCCAAAAAATAGCTCAAAAGGAATGTCTGCACAGTCATTAAAATTGCCTCCATATTTCGATATCCTTGGGGGTAAAAAGTGAAAAATTTGAACATCTTGGAATTTTCCCGTCGGTTAGAGACCAAAAGCTATAATTTCACTAAATTTCAATTGTCTACCTCGTCTCGCAGGTTGTGCCGCCATCTTGATTTGGGGGGATGGGGGATAAAAATGAGGAAATTCCCGAAAATTTTTAAGCCCACGAAACCTATAGGTTATCGTTTTGGATATACTATACGACTGTGTTCTTATACTGAGCCCAAAATTTGAGCCCCCCAGCGTGCCCCCTTCAGGGAATTTTGAGAATTTCCGATTTTTCTAGGGATCCTGGGGTCATCAGTTTCCCTCGTACCAAGTTTCAAATTTCTGAGATTTCTGGAAGTGCCTCATTAATTCACGTCTTTTTTCATTTTTAAATATTTATATATACATCGCTCCAGCCCGACTTGCTTTTATATATATAGATAGATGACGGATAAGCATGAGCACGTTGAAAAGTGCAGACTTCCACTTCGAGATTCATATCTCCTAAACGGTTTATGGTATTAAGAAACGGTTTGCGCCATCAGACGCCTCATTTATCGCTCTACATGTTTGTATCTAAACCATTTCCTCGTATCTCCCATATTAAGGGGGTAAATTGAGTTCAAATTTTGAATAGGGTGAAATTTGGGTGCATTTTTAACATTTTACATTACATTTTGCCTACTTATGTATAAGCTAGAATCATGAAATTTGGTACACATATGTCCCTTAATCGTGCCAATGTGCGCACACAACGTGATGATCCTATCATTCTTATAAGTGTGTCAAACAATAAAATATACTTGTAAAAATCACCAAATTTACGAACAATCCAGAAATACGGCCAAATTTAACGTATAAGGCAGAGAGATACGACAAAATGTCACAGGACCAAAGTTGTAGATCACTCCGAATTGAAGGGACATTGTGCCATCCGTTTTGTGATACGACTTACCGTTTAGCCAAAAAATAGCTCAAAAGGAATGTCTGCACAGTCATTAAAATTGCCTCCATATTTCGATATCCTTGGGGGTAAAAAGTGAAAAATTTGAACATCTTGGAATTTTCCCGTCGGTTAGAGACCAAAAGCTATAATTTCACCAAATTTCAATTGTCTACCTCGTCTCGCAGGTTGTGCCGCCATCTTGATTTGGGGGGATGGGGGATAAAAATGAGGAAATTCCCGAAAATTTTTAAGCCCACGAAACCTATAGGTTATCGTTTTGGATATACTATACGACTGTGTTCTTATACTGAGCCCAAAATTTGAGCCCCCCAGCGTGCCCCCTTCAGGGAATTTTGAGAATTTCCGATTTTTCTAGGGATCCTGGGGTCATCAGTTTCCCTCGTACCAAGTTTCAAATTTCTGAGATTTCTGGAAGTGCCTCATTAATTCACGTCTTTTTTCATTTTTAAATATTTATATATACATCGCTCCAGCCCGACTTGCTTTTATATATATAGATGACGGATAAGCATGAGCACGTTGAAAAGTGCAGACTTCCACTTCGAGATTCATATCTCCTAAACGGTTTATGGTATTAAGAAACGGTTTGCGCCATCAGACGCCTCATTTATCGCTCTACATGTTTGTATCTAAACCATTTCCTCGTATCTCCCATATTAAGGGGGTAAATTGAGTTCAAATTTTGAATAGGGTGAAATTTGGGTGCATTTTTAACATTTTACATTACATTTTGCCTACTTATGTATAAGCTAGAATCATGAAATTTGGCACACATATGTCCCTTAATCGTGCCAATGTGCGCACACAACGTGATGATCCTATCATTCTTATAAGTGTGTCAAACAATAAAATATACTTGTAAAAATCACCAAATTTACGAACAATCCAGAAATACGGCCAAATTTAACGTATAAGGCAGAGAGATACGACAAAATGTCACAGGACCAAAGTTGTAGATCACTCCGAATTGAAGGGACATTGTGCCATCCGTTTTGTGATACGACTTACCGTTTAGCCAAAAAATAGCTCAAAAGGAATGTCTGCACAGTCATTAAAATTGCCTCCATATTCGATATCCTTGGGGGTAAAAAGTGAAAAATTTGAACATCTTGGAATTTTCCCGTCGGTTAGAGACCAAAAGCTATAATTTCACCAAATTTCAATTGTCTACCTCGTCTCGCAGGTTGTGCCGCCATCTTGATTTGGGGGGATGGGGGATAAAAATGAGGAAATTCCCGAAAATTTTTAAGCCCACGAAACCTATAGGTTATCGTTTTGGATATACTATACGACTGTGTTCTTATACTGAGCCCAAAATTTGAGCCCCCCCAGCGTGCCCCCTTCAGGGAATTTTGAGAATTTCCGATTTTTCTAGGGATCCTGGGGTCATCAGTTTCCCTCGTACCAAGTTTCAAATTTCTGAGATTTCTGGAAGTGCCTCATTAATTCACGTCTTTTTTCATTTTTAAATATTTATATATACACACATCGCTCCAGCCCGACTTGCTTTTATATATATAGATGACGGATAAGCATGAGCACGTTGAAAAGTGCAGACTTCCACTTCGAGATTCATATCTCCTAAACGGTTTATGGTATTAAGAAACGGTTTGCGCCATCAGACGCCTCATTTATCGCTCTACATGTTTGTATCTAAACCATTTCCTCGTATCTCCCATATTAAGGGGGTAAATTGAGTTCAAATTTTGAATAGGGTGAAATTTGGGTGCATTTTTAACATTTTACATTACATTTTGCCTACTTATGTATAAGCTAGAATCATGAAATTTGGCACACATATGTCCCTTAATCGTGCCAATGTGCGCACACAACGTGATGATCCTATCATTCTTATAAGTGTGTCAAACAATAAAATATACTTGTAAAAATCACCAAATTTACGAACAATCCAGAAATACGGCCAAATTTAACGTATAAGGCAGAGAGATACGACAAAATGTCACAGGACCAAAGTTGTAGATCACTCCGAATTGAAGCGACATTGTGCCATCCGTTTTGTGATACGACTTACCGTTTAGCCAAAAAATAGCTCAAAAGGAATGTCTGCACAGTCATTAAAATTGCCTCCATATTTCGATATCCTTGGGGGTAAAAAGTGAAAAATTTGAACATCTTGGAATTTTCCCGTCGGTTAGAGACCAAAAGCTATAATTTCACCAAATTTCAATTGTCTACCTCGTCTCGCAGGTTGTGCCGCCATCTTGATTTGGGGGGATGGGGGATAAAAATGAGGAAATTCCCGAAAATTTTTAAGCCCACGAAACCTATAGGTTATCGTTTTGGATATACTATACGACTGTGTTCTTATACTGAGCCCAAAATTTGAGCCCCCCCAGCGTGCCCCCTTCAGGGAATTTTGAGAATTTCCGATTTTTCTAGGGATCCTGGGGTCATCAGTTTCCCTCGTACCAAGTTTCAAATTTCTGAGATTTCTGGAAGTGCCTCATTAATTCACGTCTTTTTTCATTTTTAAATATTTATATATACATCGCTCCAGCCCGACTTGCTTTTATATATATAGAAGATAGATGACGGATAAGCATGAGCACGTTGAAAAGTGCAGACTTCCACTTCGAGATTCATATCTCCTAAACGGTTTATGATATTAAGAAACGGTTTGCGCCATCAGACGCCTCATTTATCGCTCTACATGTTTGTATCTAAACCATTTCCTCGTATCTCCCATATTAAGGGGGTAAATTGAGTTCCAATTTTGAATAGGGTGAAATTTGGGTGCATTTTTAACATTTTACATTACATTTTGCCTACTTATGTATAAGCTAGAATCATGAAATTTGGTACACATATGTCCCTTAATCGTGCCAATGTGCGCACACAACGTGATGATCCTATCATTCTTATAAGTGTGTCAAACAATAAAATATACTTGTAAAAATCACCAAATTTACGAACAATCCAGAAATACGGCCAAATTTAACGTATAAGGGAGAGAGATACGACAAAATGTCACAGGACCAAAGTTGTAGATCACTCCGAATTGAAGCGACATTGTGCCATCCGTTTTGTGATACGACTTACCGTTTAGCCAAAAAATAGCTCAAAAGGAATGTCTGCACAGTCATTAAAATTGCCTCCATATTTCGATATCCTTGGGGGTAAAAAGTGAAAAATTTGAACATCTTGGAATTTTCCCGTCGGTTAGAGACCAAAAGCTATAATTTCACCAAATTTCAATTGTCTACCTCGTCTCGCAGGTTGTGCCGCCATCTTGATTTGGGGGGATGGGGGATAAAAATGAGGAAATTCCCGAAAATTTTTAAGCCCACGAAACCTATAGGTTATCGTTTTGGATATACTATACGACTGTGTTCTTATACTGAGCCCAAAATTTGAGCCCCCCAGCGTGCCCCCTTCAGGGAATTTTGAGAATTTCCGATTTTTCTAGGGATCCTGGGGTCATCAGTTTCCCTCGTACCAAGTTTCAAATTTCTGAGATTTCTGGAAGTGCCTCATTAATTCACGTCTTTTTTCATTTTTAAATATTTATATATACATCGCTCCAGCCCGACTTGCTTTTATATATATAGATAGATGACGGATAAGCATGAGCACGTTGAAAAGTGCAGACTTCCACTTCGAGATTCATATCTCCTAAACGGTTTATGGTATTAAGAAACGGTTTGCGCCATCAGACGCCCCATTTATCGCTCTACATGTTTGTATCTAAACCATTTCCTCGTATCTCCCATATTAAGGGGGTAAATTGAGTTCAAATTTTGAATAGGGTGAAATTTGGGTGCATTTTTAACATTTTACATTACATTTTGCCTACTTATGTATAAGCTAGAATCATGAAATTTGGTACACATATGTCCCTTAATCGTGCCAATGTGCGCACACAACGTGATGATCCTATCATTCTTATAAGTGTGTCAAACAATAAAATATACTTGTAAAAATCACCAAATTTACGAACAATCCAGAAATACGGCCAAATTTAACGTATAAGGCAGAGAGATACGACAAAATGTCACAGGACCAAAGTTGTAGATCACTCCGAATTGAAGGGACATTGTGCCATCCGTTTTGTGATACGACTTACCGTTTAGCCAAAAAATAGCTCAAAAGGAATGTCTGCACAGTCATTAAAATTGCCTCCATATTTCGATATCCTTGGGGGTAAAAAGTGAAAAATTTGAACATCTTGGAATTTTCCCGTCGGTTAGAGACCAAAAGCTATAATTTCACCAAATTTCAATTGTCTACCTCGTCTCGCAGGTTGTGCCGCCATCTTGATTTGGGGGGATGGGGGATAAAAATGAGGAAATTCCCGAAAATTTTTAAGCCCACGAAACCTATAGGTTATCGTTTTGGATATACTATACGACTGTGTTCTTATACTGAGCCCAAAATTTGAGCCCCCCAGCGTGCCCCCTTCAGGGAATTTTGAGAATTTCCGATTTTTCTAGGGATCCTGGGGTCATCAGTTTCCCTCGTACCAAGTTTCAAATTTCTGAGATTTCTGGAAGTGCCTCATTAATTCACGTCTTTTTTCATTTTTAAATATTTATATATACATCGCTCCAGCCCGACTTGCTTTTATATATATAGAAGATGACGGATAAGCATGAGCACGTTGAAAAGTGCAGACTTCCACTTCGAGATTCATATCTCCTAAACGGTTTATGGTATTAAGAAACGGTTTGCGCCATCAGACGCCTCATTTATCGCTCTACATGTTTGTATCTAAACCATTTCCTCGTATCTCCCATATTAAGGGGGTAAATTGAGTTCAAATTTTGAATAGGGTGAAATTTGGGTGCATTTTTAACATTTTACATTACATTTTGCCTACTTATGTATAAGCTAGAATCATGAAATTTGGCACACATATGTCCCTTAATCGTGCCAATGTGCGCACACAACGTGATGATCCTATCATTCTTATAAGTGTGTCAAACAATAAAATATACTTGTAAAAATCACCAAATTTACGAACAATCCAGAAATACGGCCAAATTTAACGTATAAGGCAGAGAGATACGACAAAATGTCACAGGACCAAAGTTGTAGATCACTCCGAATTGAAGGGACATTGTGCCATCCGTTTTGTGATACGACTTACCGTTTAGCCAAAAAATAGCTCAAAAGGAATGTCTGCACAGTCATTAAAATTGCCTCCATATTTCGATATCCTTGGGGGTAAAAAGTGAAAAATTTGAACATCTTGGAATTTTCCCGTCGGTTAGAGACCAAAAGCTATAATTTCACCAAATTTCAATTGTCTACCTCGTCTCGCAGGTTGTGCCGCCATCTTGATTTGGGGGGATGGGGGATAAAAATGAGGAAATTCCCGAAAATTTTTAAGCCCACGAAACCTATAGGTTATCGTTTTGGATATACTATACGACTGTGTTCTTATACTGAGCCCAAAATTTGAGCCCCCCAGCGTGCCCCCTTCAGGGAATTTTGAGAATTTCCGATTTTTCTAGGGATCCTGGGGTCATCAGTTTCCCTCGTACCAAGTTTCAAATTTCTGAGATTTCTGGAAGTGCCTCATTAATTCACGTCTTTTTTCATTTTTAAATATTTATATATACATCGCTCCAGCCCGACTTGCTTTTATATATATAGATAGATGACGGATAAGCATGAGCACGTTGAAAAGTGCAGACTTCCACTTCGAGATTCATATCTCCTAAACGGTTTATGGTATTAAGAAACGGTTTGCGCCATCAGACGCCTCATTTATCGCTCTACATGTTTGTATCTAAACCATTTCCTCGTATCTCCCATATTAAGGGGGTAAATTGAGTTCAAATTTTGAATAGGGTGAAATTTGGGTGCATTTTTAACATTTTACATTACATTTTGCCTACTTATGTATAAGCTAGAATCATGAAATTTGGTACACATATGTCCCTTAATCGTGCCAATGTGCGCACACAACGTGATGATCCTATCATTCTTATAAGTGTGTCAAACAATAAAATATACTTGTAAAAATCACCAAATTTACGAACAATCCAGAAATACGGCCAAATTTAACGTATAAGGCAGAGAGATACGACAAAATGTCACAGGACCAAAGTTGTAGATCACTCCGAATTGAAGGGACATTGTGCCATCCGTTTTGTGATACGACTTACCGTTTAGCCAAAAAATAGCTCAAAAGGAATGTCTGCACAGTCATTAAAATTGCCTCCATATTTCGATATCCTTGGGGGTAAAAAGTGAAAAATTTGAACATCTTGGAATTTTCCCGTCGGTTAGAGACCAAAAGCTATAATTTCACCAAATTTCAATTGTCTACCTCGTCTCGCAGGTTGTGCCGCCATCTTGATTTGGGGGGATGGGGGATAAAAATGAGGAAATTCCCGAAAATTTTTAAGCCCACGAAACCTATAGGTTATCGTTTTGGATATACTATACGACTGTGTTCTTATACTGAGCCCAAAATTTGAGCCCCCCAGCGTGCCCCCTTCAGGGAATTTTGAGAATTTCCGATTTTTCTAGGGATCCTGGGGTCATCAGTTTCCCTCGTACCAAGTTTCAAATTTCTGAGATTTCTGGAAGTGCCTCATTAATTCACGTCTTTTTTCATTTTTAAATATTTATATATACATCGCTCCAGCCCGACTTGCTTTTATATATATAGATAGATGACGGATAAGCATGAGCACGTTGAAAAGTGCAGACTTCCACTTCGAGATTCATATCTCCTAAACGGTTTATGATATTAAGAAAAGGTTTGCGCCATCAGACGCCTCATTTATCGCTCTACATGCTTGTATCTAAACCATTTCCTCGTATCTCCCATATTAAGGGGGTAAATTGAGTACAAATTTTGAATAGGGTGAAATTTGGGTGCATTTTTAACATTTTACATTACATTTTGCCTACTTATGTATAAGCTAGAATCATGAAATTTGGTACACATATGTCCCTTAATCGTGCCAATGTGCGCACACAACGTGATGATCCTATCATTCTTATAAGTGTGTCAAACAATAAAATATACTTGTAAAAATCACCAAATTTACGAACAATCCAGAAATACGGCCAAATTTAACGTATAAGGGAGAGAGATACGACAAAATGTCACAGGACCAAAGTTGTAGATCACTCCGAATTGAAGCGACATTGTGCCATCCGTTTTGTGATACGACTTACCGTTTAGCCAAAAAATAGCTCAAAAGGAATGTCTGCACAGTCATTAAAATTGCCTCCATATTTCGATATCCTTGGGGGTAAAAAGTGAAAAATTTGAACATCTTGGAATTTTCCCGTCGGTTAGAGACCAAAAGCTATAATTTCACTAAATTTCAATTGTCTACCTCGTCTCGCAGGTTGTGCCGCCATCTTGATTTGGGGGGATGGGGGATAAAAATGAGGAAATTCCCGAAAATTTTTAAGCCCACGAAACCTATAGGTTATCGTTTTGGATATACTATACGACTGTGTTCTTATACTGAGCCCAAAATTTGAGCCCCCCAGCGTGCCCCCTTCAGGGAATTTTGAGAATTTCCGATTTTTCTAGGGATCCTGGGGTCATCAGTTTCCCTCGTACCAAGTTTCAAATTTCTGAGATTTCTGGAAGTGCCTCATTAATTCACGTCTTTTTTCATTTTTAAATATTTATATATACATCGCTCCAGCCCGACTTGCTTTTATATATATAGATAGATGACGGATAAGCATGAGCACGTTGAAAAGTGCAGACTTCCACTTCGAGATTCATATCTCCTAAACGGTTTATGGTATTAAGAAACGGTTTGCGCCATCAGACGCCTCATTTATCGCTCTACATGTTTGTATCTAAACCATTTCCTCGTA
The DNA here is from genome assembly GCF_040414725.1 of Anabrus simplex. Taxonomy (NCBI): domain Eukaryota; kingdom Metazoa; phylum Arthropoda; class Insecta; order Orthoptera; family Tettigoniidae; genus Anabrus; species Anabrus simplex. The sequence goes on along the minus strand of NC_090268.1, from coordinate 353,513,235 downwards.
TCTCCCATATTAAGGGGGTAAATTGAGTTCAAATTTTGAATAGGGTGAAATTTGGGTGCATTTTTAACATTTTACATTACATTTTGCCTACTTATGTATAAGCTAGAATCATGAAATTTGGTACACATATGTCCCTTAATCGTGCCAATGTGCGCACACAACGTGATGATCCTATCATTCTTATAAGTGTGTCAAACAATAAAATATACTTGTAAAAATCACCAAATTTACGAACAATCCAGAAATACGGCCAAATTTAACGTATAAGGCAGAGAGATACGACAAAATGTCACAGGACCAAAGTTGTAGATCACTCCGAATTGAAGGGACATTGTGCCATCCGTTTTGTGATACGACTTACCGTTTAGCCAAAAAATAGCTCAAAAGGAATGTCTGCACAGTCATTAAAATTGCCTCAATATTTCGATATCCTTGGGGGTAAAAAGTGAAAAATTTGAACATCTTGGAATTTTCCCGTCGGTTAGAGACCAAAAGCTATAATTTCACCAAATTTCAATTGTCTACCTCGTCTCGCAGGTTGTGCCGCCATCTTGATTTGGGGGGATGGGGGATAAAAATGAGGAAATTCCCGAAAATTTTTAAGCCCACGAAACCTATAGGTTATCGTTTTGGATATACTATACGACTGTGTTCTTATACTGAGCCCAAAATTTGAGCCCCCCAGCGTGCCCCCTTCAGGGAATTTTGAGAATTTCCGATTTTTCTAGGGATCCTGGGGTCATCAGTTTCCCTCGTACCAAGTTTCAAATTTCTGAGATTTCTGGAAGTGCCTCATTAATTCACGTCTTTTTTCATTTTTAAATATTTATATATACACACATCGCTCCAGCCCGACTTGCTTTTATATATATAGATGACGGATAAGCATGAGCACGTTGAAAAGTGCAGACTTCCACTTCGAGATTCATATCTCCTAAACGGTTTATGGTATTAAGAAACGGTTTGCGCCATCAGACGCCTCATTTATCGCTCTACATGTTTGTATCTAAACCATTTCCTCGTATCTCCCATATTAAGGGGGTAAATTGAGTTCAAATTTTGAATAGGGTGAAATTTGGGTGCATTTTTAACATTTTACATTACATTTTGCCTACTTATGTATAAGCTAGAATCATGAAATTTGGCACACATATGTCCCTTAATCGTGCCAATGTGCGCACACAACGTGATGATCCTATCATTCTTATAAGTGTGTCAAACAATAAAATATACTTGTAAAAATCACCAAATTTACGAACAATCCAGAAATACGGCCAAATTTAACGTATAAGGCAGAGAGATACGACAAAATGTCACAGGACCAAAGTTGTAGATCACTCCGAATTGAAGGGACATTGTGCCATCCGTTTTGTGATACGACTTACCGTTTAGCCAAAAAATAGCTCAAAAGGAATGTCTGCACAGTCATTAAAATTGCCTCCATATTTCGATATCCTTGGGGGTAAAAAGTGAAAAATTTGAACATCTTGGAATTTTCCCGTCGGTTAGAGACCAAAAGCTATAATTTCACCAAATTTCAATTGTCTACCTCGTCTCGCAGGTTGTGCCGCCATCTTGATTTGGGGGGATGGGGGATAAAAATGAGGAAATTCCCGAAAATTTTTAAGCCCACGAAACCTATAGGTTATCGTTTTGGATATACTATACGACTGTGTTCTTATACTGAGCCCAAAATTTGAGCCCCCCCAGCGTGCCCCCTTCAGGGAATTTTGAGAATTTCCGATTTTTCTAGGGATCCTGGGGTCATCAGTTTCCCTCGTACCAAGTTTCAAATTTCTGAGATTTCTGGAAGTGCCTCATTAATTCACGTCTTTTTTCATTTTTAAATATTTATATATACACACATCGCTCCAGCCCGACTTGCTTTTATATATATAGATTCCTAGGCATTTTCAGTTTCAAATTGTTAGTAATCCTCTGAAATATATATTTTACCGTAACCAGGTGAAATCTGAAAGAGATATTCCGCCTAAATGTTTAAAATTCGCTAAGATACCTGTGTCTCGTCGCATGAACGTATACGTCAGTCACGCCGCCATGCCGTACAGCTAGTCGCCCCGGAAGCCGCACTTCGCTCCCATACAGTCAGCGTTCCAGTATAACCTACAGTTCAATGGTAGCAGCACACGCACATGGGTCAATGAATGCACTTGTCATAGCCATATCATAACAATACTGTCAGCGTATGATCAGATAACATGGAAAGGAACCGTCAGGAACAGCGCCATACGACTTGTTCCGATGTACTTTTAACTCTTTAATTATCTCCACTTCAATATTCCCGTTTCGGCTACTATTTTACATAATACATCAGGGTAGTATAGTGACGTAAGATGGCGGCGGCCGCACGCTTCCGGCTTCAGAATCCTGCTGCTCATTGCCAGTCTAAATCTATATGGCTGTGGTGGAAGGGGAAGCTAGATGACGCTACTCATCGACGGCAGAGAGTTACGAGACTTGGACTAGCGTGGGTAGAAGATGTGTGCTACAACATGGACCAGAGCGTCCTATGTGTATATATTTTGTACAATGTAACTAGTTTAGCGAAAAAATTAATTAAAATTGCACATTCTATTCGCCTTCACTTTACACTTTCATGTTTGTGGGTTACTGTAGTCACGTCCTAGTTCGTGAACCATGGGCAACGGCTGAATGGCCTAGTAAGTGGTTCTGAGAGTCGGGAATGGGAGTGGGCATCTCGGACATATTCTGAGTCATGGCCCTCCTTGTGCTCAGGAGGCTAGGACTATACAATTCACCGGTGGTCCACAACCCGTTAGAGGAGAGATCCTCACTTGGACTATGTGAAAGTAGGGTAGCATTCTGCTTCATGAATTTACCGAGCTCAGAACATTTTAAGCAAGCCTCGGACCTATGGGAGTGATGGAGTCCCACTCCCATTTGACAGGCGAGGGATTCCTTGGAAACAAATTGGCGAACGAAATGTAACTCGATGGGGAGCTATCAATATTAATGGGGCTTATGGAAGAAAGAAGGTAGAACTGGCTGAGTCAGCAAAGAGGATGCATCTGGATGTGCTAGGAGTAAGTGATATTCGGGTAAGGGGAGATAACGAGGAAGAGATAGGAGATTATAAAGTGTACTTGACGGGTGTTAGAAAGGGAAGGGCAGAGTCTGGGGTAGGGCTCTTTATCAGGAATACCATTGCACGCAACATAGTTTCCGTTAGGCAAGTAAATGAGCGAATGATGTGGGTAGATTTGTCAGTTGGAGGAATTAGGACAAGAATTGTGTCCGTGTATTCACCATGTGAGGATGCAGATAAGGATGAAGTTGACAAGTTTTGTGAAGCATTGAGTGGCATCGTGGTCAGGGTCAACAGCAAGGATAGAATAGTGCTAATGGGCGATTTCAATGCGAGAGTTGGGAATAGAACTGAAGGATACGAAAGGGTGATTGGTAAATGTGGGGAAGATATGGAAGCTAATGGGAATGGGAAGCGTTTGCTGGACTTCTATGCTAGTATGGGTTTAGCTGTTATGAATACATTCTTCAAGCATAAGGCTATACACCGCTACACATGGGTGGCTAGGGGTACCAGATCCATAATAGACTATATTTTAACAGACTTCGAATTCAGGAAATCTGTTAGGAATGTAAGTTTTTCGCGGATTTTTCGATGATACAGACCACTATCTGATCTGTAGATAACTAAGTATCTCTAGGCCTAGGGTAGAGAAAGTGAAATCTGTCTGCAAACGAATAAGGGTAGAAAATCTCCAGGACGAGGAAATTAGACAGAAGTACATGGATATGATTAGTGAGAAGTTTCGAGCAGTAGACAGTAAGCAGGTTCAGGATATAGAAAGTGAATGGGTGGCATACAGGGATGCTGTAGTAGAAACAGCAAGGGATGCCTAGGAACAACTGTGTGTAAAGATGGGAAAAGGCGAACATCTTGGTGGAATGATGAAGTGAGAGCAGCCTGTAAACGTAAAAAGAAGGCTTATCAGAAGTGGCTCCAAACAAGGGCCGAGACAGACAAGGATTTGTACGCAGATGAAAGATACAGAACGAAACAAATAGTTGTTGAATCCAAGAAGTCATGGGAAGATTTTGGTAATAACCTGGAAAGGCTAGGTTAAGCAGCAAGGAAACAATTCTGGACAGTAATAAAGAATCTTAAGAAGGGAGGGAAAAAGGAAATGAACAGTGTTTTGAGTAATTCAGGTGAACTCATAATAGATCCCAGGGAATCACTGGAGAGTTGGAGGGAATATTTTGAACATCTTCTCAATGTTAAAGGAAATCACCCTGGTGGTGTTTCAAACAGCCAAGCCCATGGGGAGGAGGAAAATGATGTTGGTGAAATTATGCTTGAGGAAGTGGAAAGGATGGTAAAAAAAAACTCCATTGTCGTAAGGCAGCAGGAATAGATGAAATTAGGCCCGAAATGGTGAAGTATAATGGGAAGGCAGGGATGAAATGGCTTCATAGAGTAGTAAAATTAGCGTGGAGTGTTGGTAAGGTTCCTTCAGCTCGGAAAAAAGCAGTAATTTCACCTATCTATAAGCAAGGGAACAGGAAGGATTGCAACAACTATCGAGGTATCTCATTGATTAGTATACCAGGCAAAGTATTCACTGGCATATTGGAAGGGAGGGTGCGATCAGTCGATGAGAGGAAGCTGGATGAAAATCAGTGTGGTTTCAGACCACAGAGAGGCTGTCAGGATCAGATTTTCAGTATGCGCCAGGTAATTGAAAAATGCTACGAGAGGAATAGGCAATTGTGTTTATGTTTCGTAGATCTAGAGAAAGCATATGACAGGGTACCGAGGGAAAAGATGTTCACTCTACTGGGGGACTATGGAATTAAAGGTAGATTATTAAAATCAATGAAAGGCATTTATGTTGACAATTGGGCTTCAGTGAGAATTGATGGTAGAATGAGTTCTTGGTTCAGGGTACTTACAGGAGTTAGACAAGGCTGTAATCTTTCACCATTGCCGTTCGTAGTTTACATGGATCATCTGCTGAAAGGTATAAAATGGCACGGAGGGATTCAGTTAGGTGGAAATGTAGTAAGCAGTTTGGCCTATGCTGACGACTTGGTCTTAATGGCAGATTGTGACGAAAACCTGCAGTCTAATATCTTGGAACTTGAAAATAGGTGCAATGAGTATGGTATGCAAATTAGCCTCTCGAAGACTAAATTGATGTCAGTAGGTAAGAAATTCAACAGAATTGAATGTCAGATTGGTGATACAAAGCTAGAACAGGTCGATAATTTCAAGTATTTAGGTTGTGTGTTCTCCCAGGATGGTAATATAGTGAGTGAGATTGAATCAATATGTAGTAAAGCTAATGCAGTGAGCTCGCAGTTGCGATCAGCAGTATTCTGTAAGAAAGAAGTCAGCTCCCAGACGAAACTATCTTTACATCGGTCTGTTTTCAGACCAACTTTGCTTTACGGGAGCGAAAGCTGGGTGGACTCAGGATATCTTATTCATAAGTTAGAAGTAACAGACATGAAAGTAGCAAGAATGATTGCTGGTACAAACAGGCGGGAACGATGGCAAGAGGGTACTCGGAATGAGGAGATAAAGGCTAATTTAGGAATGAACTCTATGGATGAAGCTGCACGGATAAACCGGCTTCGGTGGTGGGGTCATGTGAGGCAAATGGAGGGGGATAGGTTACATAGGAGAATAATGGGCTCTGCTATGGAGGGTAAGAGAAGTAGAGGGAGACCAAGACGACGATGATTAGACTCGGTTTCTAACGATTTGAAGAGGTATAGAACTAAAGGACGCCACAACACTAGTTGCGAATCGAGGATTGTGGCGACGTTTAGTAAATTCACAGAGGCTTGCAGACTGAACGCTGAAAGGCTTCACAGTCTATAATGATAATGTATGTATGTATGTATGTTTACACTTAATGATAATAATGAAGTAGGCCTACATTTTGTGAACTGTGGGAAGAGCTAGGCCTCGTGCGATACGTGTGATCAACTTGAACACGAAACCATACTCTGTGTTAACAGTTCTATTATTTCCTCATAACATTCCTCTACTTTCTCATCTTAATAATAATAATAATAATAATAATAATAATAATAATAATAATAATAATAATAATAATAATAATAATAATAATAATAATTTTACGCACCAATATCTACATTTATGTTTTAGGATAGGCTGGCATATGGGAATATTTCGCCACGAGATTTCATTTAGGATCCAATAAATCCACAGATGTAAGGAACGTTTATGATAGTATCCCGAATACAACACCGATAGAGCTTGATGATCAATGGAGAGACAGTATAGCAAGTGATGAAGTACAAGTATTTAGGAAGAAATGTGAACTGCAATATTGACTGTACTAAGGAAATCAAGTCCAGGATCGGCTAAGGCAGAAATGCATTCAATAAAATGAAGAGTGTCCTGTAGCAGAGACCTTAGTTTACATCTAAAAATTAGACTTTTGAGATGTAACGTCTTCTCCACCTGAGCTGAGACCTGACCATAAAGAAAAGAGAAATGGACAGATAAGAGGCATTTTAGTTATGGACACACAGAAGTATACTCTGATTGAGTTGGACAGATAAAGTGACAAACGATAAGGTAATGAGGCGAATGGGAGGGAGAAAGGAAAGATTAAATACTGTACTGTCAAAATCAGAAAACTCCAGTATCTCGGTCATGTGATGCGACGAGAGAAATATCATGTGCTGCAGCTGGTCATTCAAGGGAAGGTAAAAGGCAAAAGAAGACCAGGAGGAAGAGCACTTCTTGAATTGATAATCTGAAAACTTGGTTCAACTGTTCCACTATTCAGCTGTTTCGCGCTGCATCATCTCAAGCAAAAATCTCTATGATGGTAAACGACCTTCTGAGAGGAGATGGCACTTCAAGAAGAAGAAGAAGAAGAAGAAGAAGAAGAAGAAGAAGAAGAAGAAGAAGATACGAGACTGAAGATTTGAGAATTTTCAAATACCTCAGAACTTTGCTTGGAACAAACCCTACAGCTGGAGCTAGCAAGGAACAACTTACCAGTCATCTATAAAAATGTAGAGTTAAGTATCTTTACTTCATCGATCATATCCCCTTTAAAAAAAACCTCTTCATATGTCACTGAAGCGGGCGTTCTACTTTCTTGACAAATCACTGCCATCGCTCTACTTCACGAGTGTTACATAGACCTCCTTAACAAGGAAAATAACATGCCATGAGTTAAATCACTACATGACATTTCTTAGCTAAATAAAGGCAGTTAATGTTGGTATCACCTCAAATTCTGCATATTACGTACAGAGGGGAAGTACAGATCTTTATTTCATTTCGTTGGCGGTGTGCTCTTCTAAGTAAGAATAAGATTCAAACTGCATTTATATAGAATCAACTCAATGACGTGCGTCTTATTACTATTATTATTATTATTATTATTGTTATTATTATTATTATTTTACAGTTTGCTTTACGTCGCACCGACACACATAGGTCTTATGGCGACGATGGAGTAGGAAAGGCCTAGGAGTGGGAAGGAAGCAGCCGTGGCCTTAATTAAGGTACAGTCCAAACATTTGCCTGGTGTGAAAATGGGAATCCACGGAAAACCATCTTCAGGGCTGCCGACAGTGGGATTCGAATCCACCATCTCCCGGATGCAAGCTCACAGCTGCACGCCCCTATCCTCACAGCCAAATCGCCCGGGGATTGTTTTAATATGATGTTTGGCAAGTATTTTGATCGCTTAGTTTCTTGACATCTCTTTCATAGTTGGTTACACCAAGCCGGATAAAAGAATCCAGGTGTTAATCTGTTATCCGCATCCGGAAAACAGTGGGTACGAATCCCACTATCGGCAGCCCTAAAGATTATTTTCTGTGGTTTCCCGTTTTCACACCCGAAAAATCCTGGGGCTGTACCCTAATTTAAGCCACAGTCGCTTCCTTCCCATTCCTTGTTCTTTCGTATCCCATCGTCGCCATAAGACCTAACGGTGTCGGTGCGACGTAAGACGAATTGTAGAAAATATCTGTTATCCTGTTTCTATATTTATTCGTTATAAACTTTAAAACATGAAGTGTTGATTCACAGAGATAAATGTCTTCACATTGTGACGTACCCACTTTGCCCACAGATGTATGACAAATTTATAACGTGGCGGGTCACTTTAATATTAAAATAAATAAATGATACGTCATTGTTTCTCCAGAAACAGTATCCCAAGGGCGCCAGTCTTCAAGCTTATGGCTTGAAAACAAAAGTAGATAATTAATAATAATAATAACAATGTTGTTGTTTGAGTCATCAGTCCATAGACTGGTTTGATGCAGCTCTCCACGCCACCCTATCCTGTGCTAACCTTTTCATTTCTACGTAGCTATTGCATCCTACATCTGCTCTAATCTGTTTGTCATATTCGTACCTTGGTCTACCCCTACCGTTCTTGCCACCTACACTTCCTTCAAAAACCAACTGAACAAGAATAAATAAAAATACGTAATGAGACTCAAAAAACTCCCAGGGGTGGGGTGAACGGAACACAAATCATTAAGTACGCTGACGTGGATTTTAAGGATCATTAATAATAATTTCATGAAATACAAATTAAAACAGCTATTTATTAAGATGAAAACGTGACGTAACGGCGTATTAACGAGATCTGAACTTACGGAAGCAAAAGAAAAAGTGAATGAAATTAACTCTAAGAAAATGAACTGTTGCGCGAAGACTTGCAGTAACTTATGCCATAAGCTCACCAAATGTAGATTCTGTTGTCTTGAAGCTGAAGATGGGTGGATCTCTCGTACAGGCTGCCTCATCTGTTGTTGGATTCCAGTCCTACATTCACATTTCCTGTCTTTAACACTTCCTATTGTACTCCTTACATAAAGTCGTAATGAGTCCTAATTTTAAGTGCAAAACCACCATGGGTTATGTTCATGGAGAGAATACATTCGTATTCTTCCGTATTACGGAACAGTAGCGTAGCTAAATTCATAATAAGAGCTCTCCTGCCCTATACTAGTCAAAGCCGGTCTCCCGTTGACTACCTCTCGTCATTGAGATAACAAGTCCCAATGAGAGTAACTTTTGAGTAGAATATACTCAGATGCGAAGTGAAATAAGTTAAAATCTTCTCCGATGTGTAGACGTAGAATCGTAGTAAGAGTATCTTCCAAGCGTGAGAATCAGAATCAGAATCTGAATCTGAATGTCAATCTGAATGTGAGTCTGAATGAGAATGTCCTCTCCAGCCCTTGTCGGTGGTATTTATCGGTTCAAAAGTCTCCTTCCATCATCCATATCACATGGTCCAGTAAGATTCGAGGTCTCATCCCTTCTCCGATGTATAGCTGTGCATCCATCACGTTGCTTCATTACGTTCATTCACATAGGCTGAACTTTCCCGCTGAAATAAAGCGTCCCCAAGCATAGTTTGAAAAGTGGGTGTTAATAATGTATCAACTGTCTCATCATGAGGTGGAGAGGGTAAGGTCTCTCGTAACCTCGATGACGTACTTTTCCTGGAACTGGGCTGAAATTAGCCTGCTGACTCTGGTCACCTCACAACGGCTATTGGAAAATTTACTGCAAGTTATAAATATGCGTGATGTTGAAATACTTTACCCAATAATTTGTTCGTTCAGAATACGTTGTAGCCGCGATACAAAGAAATGAAATGATGATTGAAATGGATGATAAAAACCCTATATACATATTAATTTTAAAATGACCTATCAGTGATTAAATATATACATCTTATCAATTAAATATATAGTTCAATAATTAAAAATATACAGTGATGTCCCAAACATCACAACATTAAGAGCTAATGCACTGTTCACTACTGCGTATTTCTCGCTGGGCACAACAAGACCAAAATTTGACTTCATTTCCATGTTCAAGGACACTCTTCAAAGACAAATCGGTTTTGAGTGTGACTATTTCGAGTTCAGCTATAGCTACAACTTCATTAATATGTTTTACAGTGATGAGGAACAATTCTTTTTATTTAAGAGGCGTAATGGATACGATGTTGACTGAGCCAAGTAGGAGAATCGGTTTCCAAATTCATCTCAAAGATTCTTTTAATATTGCTATTTATCCGCGAGCTACCTGAAATGCCCTGGTGATCGACAGGTTACCGATTACTGATATAATCCTTACCCTGCGGAAGAGGTTTGTTTTTATATACCATCCTAGAAACATATTACAGTGTTATAGAAATTAACTTTCAGTCTATTAGGTCGTGTACCGTACTGTACCGTATTTGCTCTGCTGGAAAATTAAATATTCATTGACGTGGCCCGACTTGCACTTACTGTACAGTGTAATGTGCCAGATCTGTAGCTTAGATCCTTTCCAACAGAACAAATATGGCCTAGGTCACCATAGCTCAATTATTAGTAGAGTAACGTGTGCGAAATCGGGAGGTTGTGAGCTCGAATCACACTGGTGTCTGGTTGGCCACATTTTTCTGTACTTAACATCTCTTCGACACGTAAGTTACTTTATGTACGGTACACGATATAATAGGTTGAAAGTTAATTTCGATTGCAATGCGAACGTGAAAATTCAATATTCATACTGCGCTGCTGTCCTGGTCTATAAAGACAAGGATAACGACCGGGGGGAGTCGTCGTGCAGACCACACGATAACACGTAATCTGCAGGCCTTCGGGCTGAGCAGTGGTCACATGGTAAGCCATGGCCCTGCGGGGCTGTTGTACCACGCAACTGCCACCCTGTCGTAGCAAGTAATCGGTGTCTTTTTTTTTTTTTTACAATTTTGTTTTACGTCGCACCGACACACATAGGTGTTACAGCGACGATGTGATAGGAAAGGCCTGGGAGTAGGAAGGAAGCGGCCGTGGCATTAATTAAGGCGCAGTCACTGAATTTGCCTGGTGTGAAGATGAGAAACCACGGTAAACCATATACAGGGCTACCGACAGTGGGTTTCGGTCTTGTCTGGAGTCGAGCCAAGTGCATAGCAGTGGTAATAGTCAACAAACTTGTATTTGAACCTGTGTGTAAGTAACGTATCCGTGGTGTGTGCCAAGTGAAACGTGAGGGCTGTCAATCAAGATTACGGACGAGTTGGGCGTTCCAGCAAGCTGGAGATTTGCGGCGAGGACTAGAGGCTTTGTAAATAGCCACTAATAATTAGTGAACTATTGTCATTCATCTTCAAATGTAATTGTGTGTGGATTACCTAGATTAAATTAGATGAATGATGGAGACAGTGTTTCATTCGTAACAACACATTGCTATTGATATGGGTCACGTAAAACAGAATGTACCCTTCTTGTGGTGGTTGTAAGATGCAATAGACAGAAAAATACATTTAAAAAGTACTCTAAAATGATAACTTCACAGAATCACCTGAGTTTTTGAAAGCGTATTGAAGGCTAGAAATAGGCTTCAAACACAATTAAACCGTACTGGGGTGTGAGGAATCAGAGAAGAACTGAAATATCTCTGCCGTTCAAGTCGAGCATATTAATTATATCCGTGCAGTATTGACTATTTTATGCCTTGACTACAGAGAATTCAATTCTCGGGAGGGTTGGCAGAGCTCCAGAACAAATGGAAGCCTGCTGGAATTGATTTTAATCTACACTTTTTTCAGTAGAACAGGAAAGTGGCCCTGGCTCATTAATCAGTTCTGCCTGCTTTTTCTGTTAACCATCTTTCTACAAAGCGTTTCTCACCAGCAATAATTTCTAGGTGCCTTCTCAGTCACTTGGTAAAAGGATATAAACTCGAATTCATTCCAATGAAGTACATTTCTCTATAAATTAATTTGGTTTTCTAAAACAATCAAGAGTGGAGCTTCACCTTCTCGGGTCGAAAAATGCATCTTTAAGTGTATTTTTATTTATTTATTTTAAATCTGTCTGTACACTTCAAGTTTTTGATTCATACTTAGTTTTATCTCGGACCAGGTATACAAAACACTTAAGTGCTTCTGGTCAATGTTTGTTTGTTTGTTTGTTTGTTTGTGATAACGCCTAGAGATTTTCCCGCAACTCGGTATTTACATTCGGAGAAATCCTGGGTGTGACTACGCTATAGGCCTATGTTGTTTGAATAATATACAGCGGCATAGCAATAGTATGGTGTCCAAGACTAGAAATGTTATACACTTATCCTTTAATATTAGCTTTGATGAGGAACTGTACAAAATAGAAGTTACACAATAAATAATTTCCAAAGTTTTAATGCTTTTTGCCATGCGAAAAGTAATAGCGATCTCTGATGTCCGCCTCTGTGGTGTAGTGGTTGGAATGATTATCCCTCACCCCCGCAGGCTCGGGTTCGATTCCCGGCTCTGCCACGAAATTTGTAAAGTGGTACGAGGGCTGGAACGGGGTCAACTCAGCCTTGGGAGGTCAACTGTGTACAGGAGTGTTCGACTCCCACCTCAACCATCCCCGAAGTGGTTTTCCGTGGTTTCCCACTTCTCCTCCAGGCAAAAGCAGAGATGGTACCTAATTTAAAGCCATGACTGCTTCTTTCCCTCTTCCTTATCTATTCCTTCCAAACGTCCTATCTCCCACAAGGCTCCTGTTCAGCATATCAGGTGAGGATGCCTGGGCAAGGTACTTGTTCTCCTCTCCAATTGTATCTCTCCCGACCCAAAGTCTCACACTCCAGGACACTGCCCTTGAGGTGGTAGAGGTGGGATCCCTTGCTGAGTCCAGGGAAAAATCAACCCTGGAGGGTAAACAGATTAACAAAGCAAAGAAAGAAAGAAAGAAAGAAAGAAAGAAAGAAAGAAAGAAAGAAAATGAATGAATGAATGAAAGCTAGAAAGATATTCCCGATTATTACGCATTTCATAAACTTGCAGGTATGTACGGAAATATTACTTCAATCCCCGATGTGTTAACAACAACAACAACTGTAAAAAATCCAATTTCCAATCTTTCATATCTGACAGATTTTATGGTATACACTATAATAATGTAGATATTAATGAACTTCGATGTTTATTGCTAAGACATTCAACAGAGAACATCACTGATATGGAAATATTGCTCAATTGTCATAGTTACGAACTAACTGGGTATAGTGATAGTCGTTATGGTTCTTTTTATTAGTTCCAAAACCGCATGGTCAGCAGTTCCTATTGAATACGGGACTGGAATAATTTCTTTGCAATCATTTAAGAAAAGGCTAAGAAAACAACAGATAGGGAATCTGCCACCTGGGCGACTGCAATAAATGCAGATTATTAGTGACTGATGATGACTGAAATGAGAAGAAAATCGTGAAGGACCGATCACTCGTTGAATTAGGAGAAAAGGGAATCGTAAGGTTGGATGGGGATGGGAGTGGGGTTTGAAAGCCTAAACCCTGAATCCCATAATATTGGAGAGCTGGAAGATAACGAAATGTGATGACCTTCTATGTCCGAAAGTCCTAAAACTTATTGAACTTTATCTACCAAGTCCTAAACCTTACAACTACATGAATCGTACCTCGTAGTCAATTCGTTCCGTATGAATAATTTGACTAGGACGTGGGTATTCAGTGGCTAATATGAGATTCTATTTTTCTTCTTTGTCTTAATCTGCTTACCCTCCAGGGTCGGTTTTTCCCTCGGACTCAGCGAGGGATCCAACCTCTACCGCCTCAAGGGCAGTGTCCTGGAGCTTCATACTCTGGGTCGGGGATACAACTGGGGAGGATGACCAGTACCTCGCCCAGGCGGCCTTACCTGCTATGCTGAACACGGGCCTTGGTGGGGGATGGGAAGATTGGAAGGGATAGACAAGGAAGAGGGAAGGAAGCGGCCGTAGCCTTAAGTTAGCTACCATCCCGGCATTTGCCTGGAGGAGAAGTGGGAATCCACGGAAAACATCTTCCAGGATGGCTGAGGTGGGAATCGAACACATCTCTATTTAGTTGACCTCCCGAGGCTGAGGGGAACACGTTCCAGCCTTCGTACCACTTTTCAAAATAATTGTACCAGGCGGTACACCTCCACGCCGCTAATTCAAACATTGCGCCAGTTGAAACTCCTCTACTGGAGGAAGCCTGAACTTTAACAACCACATTAATTCTAAGATTTCTCAGAAGATGTCCCTACTGTAAATTTTGAAGTGTTCTGAACTATGTCAGTTTCGATTCGTTTTTGTTTTCTCTGTAGTAAGAAGTGTGAACATTTTCTTCTAGATGGCACTACTTAAGAACTACAATTGTGCAGCCTAGTGCGAAGTGAAAGAACTTTTTTTGAAGAAATTTTGTAGTCATAAGTTTGTTCTTTGTTAAATTTCTTTCAGTTATTTTTTGGGGTTGGCAGTATAACCCTTCTCTTTCCGCTTGTTTTGAATTTAACCAATCCCGAATTTCTCTAATTAATTTTTGACCAATAGCGTATGTCTTCTCCGATATGGAGATGTTGCTTTATGCTACCCAATAAAATTGAGGGGGGTGTGGGTTCTCATTCTTGAAAGGTCTCGAATGTTCCACGAAGGTATTTAAACTGCTGATTTTCTGGTCTCCGGGCCACTTCAGTAACATCTATCCTAGTGTGATTATGTGGCAGGGGGCGGGAAGCGCCTCTTTCTTCGGGCAGCAGTTCATCCATAAGGTAATGGCCTTTTAATAACTTCTTTTCTCGCTAGCTCAGCAGTTTAACCCTCGGGGCAGGTTCGAAAGTTTTATCATGTAACTTTCCTTTAAAATGTAAAAGACACTTGGTATAAATTCCGTCTCTTTAACTACAAATTGGGATAGAGAGTGCCTAACCCTCTCGAGCTTCCACTCATATTGTTTTGAGGTGACTACGTTTTCATAACAGTTACCCTTCTCTTCGTAATGTAATAAAGTTTTCCTATCGTGTCACCTCCGTAGTATGGGATTAGCCCTTGCATTAACGGCCTAGTGCCAAATAGGTTTTAAAAAATGTATTAGGAGTGCAAGTCACGCCTCCACTCAAGTTGGTATTTTGGGGCCATGTAATCGTCCTGTTTCTTTACTGAATAGGCCTCAGTAGGTTGGGTATTTTTACCCCTGTTCTTGTGTGCCTGGAGGGCAGCTTGAAGGTGGAGTTTGGTGTGGCCTTTGAATAGGCTTGAACTTTGAGAGCGGGTTGCTCTTTCTTAAATTTGGTTTCTGTGTGCCTCGAGCAGGCTTAACTGGGTAATTGGGAGCTAGTGCTCCTTGGCATGATTGGGGTTTTCTGCCCCTTTGTTGAACTTTGTACATAGGTAAAGTTGGGCTCATTGCTCAAGGATTGCGTGTCTGGGGGCTCGAAGCCCAAATCCATTAACAAATTGCAATTGTACATTCTTAATTTGTTGATATGCTACTGAGTACCTGTTATACTTGTTATTTCTTGATCTTGAAAAGAAAACATAACCTTTGTTAAATTTTAAATTAACTTTAATTTCGTAAGTTGAGACCTATTCATCCCAGCACCTTCTTTCACCTCTGCCTGTCCACAAAACATCGTAACAATAATAATAATAATAATAATAATAATAATAATAATAATAATAATAATAATAATAATAATAATAATAATAATAATAATAATAATAATCGTATGGTCTCAGCTACATTTTAATTTGACGCCATCTGGCTGTCTGCTCGTCAGTTTCGACGTTCCGTTCTACCTTACTAGATGGCAGACAGAGTACAACCGAATCTCTCTTGGGCGTCTGTGTTTGAGTTTGAATGATCCTTTTGTCGAGTAAACACCAAATGCGTCACCAGAGATCCTTTACATGCCAACATAGAATTACATGGAGTGTCGAATGGACTTTGTACCACCCTTCATAATCCGACTACCTCTGCCGGGTTTGAACCCATTATCTTGGGACCAGGAGGCCGACACTCTACCACTGATACACACAGGCAGCTTGCTATTTATTATTATATTAGTACAAGAATTTGCAGAATCTTCTGAGAGTTTACTTAAAACTCACGAGCAAGCAGCGACGGAATCTTGGCTGCGAGCCCGTCTGCTTAAACCATTAATTGGAAACTAAAGATGTATGAGACATTATTTAAAAAGTACATAATTTAAAATGGCCAAGAGACATAGTGGAAAAACATCACATATGTCTACTGATCCCAGCAGGTGGGTGGTACGACAAGCTACATGGGCTTCTGACGAATGTTCGTTCCACTCCAAAGTCGACATTGTAACACTCGATTCTTTCCTTAGCTGACGGCCGTAACAAATGCTTCATTTTGTGTTGGATGCCGAGGATAATTCATTCAATATAAAGGCATTAAATACTTTTAACCAGCCCGTCAGTTTCGGGGTCTAGTTGATATCGTGTGTAAGAATGTTAGATATATGGCCGGTAGTTTATTTGTGTCTGACATCACAAAACAAGCTTCCAAAGCTAGTGTATACCTTAGCGTTGAAGCGAACAATAAGAACAACATCGTGTGTCATAGGAATGTTATTCACGGTCTTCTTGGCTTTCAAAATAATGATGGATGTCATTCATTTGTTATTGCCGTTGTTTTATTCATAGCCTCCGAGTATCATGGTCACTACTGCAATGTACTTAGTGCCTCAAGGGGTTAGCTGTCCGGCTCCATGGCTAAATGTTTAGCGTGTTGGCCTTTAGTCACAGGGGTCCTGGGTTCGATTCCTGGCAGGGTCAGGAATTTTAACCATCATTGGTTAATTCCGCTGGCACGGGGGCTGGGTGTATGTGTTGTCTTCATCATCATTTCATCCTCATCACGACGCGCAGTTCGCCTGCGGGCGTCAAATCAAGATACCTGCACCTGGCGAGCCGAACATGTCCTCAGACACTCCCGGCACTAAAAGCCATACGCCATTTCATTTCAAGGGGTTAGCAAATAAAAATTAAATACATTATTGTTTTAGAGCCACTCACAAAGCCTCCGCGGCTCAGGCGGCAGCGCGTCGGCCTCTCACCGCTGGGTTCCGAGGTTGAAATCCCGGTCACTCCATGTGAGATTTGTGCTGGTCAAAGTGGAGGCGGGACAGGTTTTTCTCCGGGTACTCCGGTTTTCCCTGTCATCTTTCATTCCAGCAAGACTCTAGAATATCATTTCCTTTCATCTGTCATTAATCATTGGCCCAAAGGAGTGCGACAGGTTTCGGCAGCCGGCACATTTCCTATCTGCGCCGCAAGATGGGGCTTCATTCATCCCATCCCTAACCCGGTCATTGACTGGAAAACAGGTTGTAGGTTTTACTTTAGAGCCACTCCATAAGGAAAGTTTTCACGAATCTTTGCGCCCATCAACAGACTATACTTAGACGACCATAAGTTTACATTGACACCTAACAGAAGGAAAAAAGAGGAATTAGACAAATTTAATCATTGTCCTGTACTGCTAAATTATTTACTGCTTTGGAGAGCTTTCAATTGCTTTCTGTGCAACTGTCCTCAGAAACTGAATTTCGAGACAGTGGTATTTGATGTCAAACTACGGAAAACCAACTACAGAGCTTTCCAACCCATTATGTCCTGAATGCCGGGGCTTACAGCTACGGTAAACTCTGAGGGAGGGGGCGGTAGTATACAACCAGGGTATTCCTTATCTGTCGTAAGAGCCGGCTAAATGAGGCCAGGGGTTCTCAACTTGGGAGGTGGTGTGGTGACCACAGTCCCTCTAGCTGAAGCTTCAGGGTCCTCACTTTCGTCTCACCTGTCCCACCTAGCTTGGTCAACACTTGTTTTCTTTTAATCCCGAACTGGTTAGATTTGCGAGGTCCAGGGTGTCTTTAATTTTCACGCCCTTCGTGGCCCTTCCATTTCTTTTGCCACTACCCTCATTCCTCGAAGAATTGGATGTCTTCCTTTTACCTCTCTGATTAGTGTTAGTAGAGGATGATTATCAAGTTGTACCCCCACAAAACAATAATAATCACCACTAGCACCACCTAGTTCAGTTTGGCTAATATTTCACATAAAAGTAGCAATTGCTGTGAATATTGTAATTGGATTCCTGACCTGTTATGCTCACAATAAGTAAACGAATAAATAAATAAATAAATAAATAAATAAATAAATAAATAAATAAATAAATAAATAAATAAATAAATAAATAAATAAATAAATAAATAAATAAATTCCCAACATTTGCCAGGTGTGAACATAGGAAACCACGGTAAACCGTCTTCAGGGCTGTGGACATTGGGGTTCGAACCACTTAATTGTACAATGCCCATAACTTTCACCTTTCCTATTAAACCCTTCTTTGTCAACTCTTGTGTTTTTCCGACCACGCCGGTATAATGGTCGCGAAGCCTAGGGAGTCTTATTTACACGCCCTTCGCGGCTTTCTCCTTTTTCTTTCTGGTAACTTCATTCTGGTCGGATCTCTTCCATTTTCCTATTGATTAATGTTAAGAGAGGATAGTCGCCCAGTTATACTTCCTCTTAAAACAGTAATCACCGAACTCGGTAGCTGCAGTCTCTTAATTGCGGCCAGTATCCAGTATTTGGGAGATGGTGGGTTCGAATCCCACCGTCGGCAGCCCTGAAGATGTCTTACCGTGGTTTCCTATTTTCACACGAGGCAAATGCTAGGGCTGTACCTTCATTAAGGCCACGGCCGCTTCCTTCCCACTCCTAGCCCTTTCCTGTCCCATCGTCGCCATAAGACCTATCTGTGGGCCGATGACCTCGATGTTAGGCCCCTTTAAACAACAAGCATCAAGCATCATCAGACCTATCTGTGTCGGTGCGGCGTAAAACAAACTGTAAGAAAACAGCAATCGTTACCACCGCTCACAGCGACCCATACCGCGCAATTCGTTCAGCTTTGATTTCGTAGTCGAACAGTGCATGCTATACAGTGTACTCTGTTGTTTGAAACTGTTGGCGCTTTGGTATATGACAGGTTTGTATGCTATATTTGGTATTGTTGCAGAATGTGCAGAGTGTGTCTTCTAAAGCTGATGTGAAGAATTTCCATATTTTGTGTTGATGTCTAGGTATTGATAATATTATTATTGATTTTACACCCGACTGACAACTTCCTTTCAAGTTTATGAAGACACCGAGGTGCAAGGATTTTTCTCCTACGAGCTTTTACATCTCACACCATAGCGAAATCCGACTCGTTGGCAGAATGGTCATCGTAATGGCCTTCGGTTCAGACGGTCCTGGGTACGATTCCAGGCCGGGTCTGGGATTTTAATCTTCATTGGTTAATTCCAATGGCCCAGGGGCTGGGTGTTTGTGCTGTCCCCAACATCCCTGAAACTTACACTATCCTCCACCACAATAACAAGCAGTTATATACACATGGCAGATGACGCCCACCCTCATCGGAGGGTCTCCCTTACACGGGCTGCACTCTGCTAGAAATAGCCACACGAAATTATTATTAACCTGGCGTATTTTGTTACAATCAAACCACCGGACTAAGCCGAGGTCGAACGGGCCAACTGGGGCTCAGAAATCCAGTGGTCTATTGCCTGAGAAATTTCAGGTTATCTGTCTAGATATTCGTATCCAACAATTGGTTGGAAAATATAAATTCCCTGTTACATTTGATTACTGAAATGTGTTCTGCATTCCTCATATTTAAATTCTGACCAGTTTATCCAATAGAATTTAGAACACCGAGAAACCGGAACTAAAACGAAACACGATTGTGTAGAGTTAAAAACTGTTATATTTATTTTGAAAAAATATTACAGTCATTTGGCGAGAATAATTATATATCACCTTCCTAAGGTAGAGGTATAGTCGCTCAAAAAGGTTCAGCGCAAGGTTTCGTATGTTACGAGCCTTTAATACTTCATCAGGTTTAATTTTAATTAGTATCAAAACATAATTCACATCGGGTGAATACAAAAAGGACCGGGCGAGTTGGCCGTGCGCGTAGAGGCGTGCGGCTGTGAGCTTGCATCCGGGAGATAGTAGGTTCGAATCCCACTATCGGCAGCCCTGAAGATGGCTTTCCGTGGTTTCCCATTTTCACACCAGGCAAATGCTGGGGCTGTACCTTAATTAATGCTACGGCCGCTTCCTTCCAACTCCTAGGCCTTTCCTATCCCATCGTCGCCATAAGAGCTATCTGTGTCGGTGCGACGTAAAGCCGCTAGCAAAAAAAAAAAAAAATACAAAAAGTATCTATATACAGGTAGAAGTGAGAAAAGGGTACCAGCATGGAACTTATGCAATACCATGCGATAATTTTTCCTTTTTAGCGACTGTATAATGTTTGTCGTGAACACCCCCAGGGATTGTATCTACATGGGAGGTATTCTTTTGTATATTTTGTTAAAAATTAAAATTATGATAAAATATAAAATGAGAAGAACATACAACACCAAGGGTTAATTCTTTTATTTCCACAACTATGTATATTGAGACTCCGGTCTATAATGTCCTGGAATTTATTCCCGGCTCTCCCAGAGTTTTAAGCATCAAACCTTGGACACTGTCGTAATAGTTCTATATAATTTCCTTCTTCAACTCCACGGAGATGTTCTTCTGACTGCCGGCCTACCCATTCCTCTAGGTAATATTTTACATCTAAGTAGCAATTGCTGTGAATGTTGTAATTGGGACTCATGACCTAATATGTTTACAATAAATAAATAAATAAATAAATACATAAATAAATAAATAAATAAATAAATAAATAAATAAATAAATAAATAAATAAATAAATAAATAAATAAATAAATAAATAAATAAATAACATACATACATACATTATCATTATAGACTGTTATGCCTTTCAGCGTTCAGTCTGCAAGCCTCTGAGAATTTACTAAACGTCGCCACAATCCTCGATTTGCAACTAGTGTTGTGGCATCATTTAGTTTTATACCTCTTATCTTTAAATCGTTAGAAACAGAGTCTAACCATCGTCGTCTTGGTCTCCCTCTACTTCTCTTACCCTCCATAACAGAGTCCATTATTCTCCTAGGTAACCTATCCTCCTCCATTCGCCTCACATGACCCCACCACCGAAGCCGGTTTATGCGTACAGCTTCATCCATCGAGTTCATTCCTAAATTAGCCTTTATCTCCTCATTCCGAGTTCCCTCCAGCCATTGTTCCCACCTGTTTGTACCAGCAATCATTCTTGCTACTTTCATGTCTGTTACTTCTAACTTATGAATAAGATATCCTGAGTCCACCCAGCTTTCGCTCCCATAAAGCAAAGTTGGTCTGAAAACAGACCGATGTAAAGATAGTTTCGTCTGGGAGCTGACTTCCTTCTTACAGAATACTGCTGATCGCAACTGCGAGCTCACTGCATTAGCTTTACTACACCTTGATTCAATCTCACTTACTATATTACCATCCTGGGAAAACACGCAACCTAAATACTTGAAATTATCGACCTGTTCTAGCTTTGTATCACCAATCTGACATTCAATTCTGTTGGATTTCTTACCTACTGACATCAATTTAGTCTTCGAGAGGCTAATTTTCATACCATACTCATTGCACCTATTTTCAAGTTCCAAGATATTAGACTGTAGGCTTTCGGCACAGTCTGCTATTAAGACCAAGTCGTCAGCATAGGCCAGGCTGCTTACTACATTTCCACCTAACTGAATCCCTCCCTGCCATTTTATACCTTTCAGCAGATGATTCATGTAAACTACAAACAGCAAAGGTGAAAGATTACAGCCTTGTCTCACTCCTGTAAGTACCCTGAACCAAGAACTCATTCTACCATCAATTCTCACTGAAGCCCAATTGTCAACATAAATGCCTTTCATTGATTTTAATAATCTACCTTTAATTCCATAGTCCCCCAGTATAGCGAACATCTTTTCCCTCGGTACCCTGTCATATGCTTTCTCTAGATCTACGAAACATAAACACAACTGCCTATTCCTCTCGTAGCATTTTTCAATTACATGGCGCATACTGAAAATCTGATCCTGACAGCCTCTCTGTGGTCTGAAACCACACTGGTTTTCATCCAACTTCCTCTCAACGACTGATCGCACCCTCCCTTCCAAGATGCCTGTGAATACTTTGCCTGGTATACTAATCAATGAGATACCTCGATAGTTGTTGCAATCCTTCCTGTTCCCTTGCTTATAGATAGGTGCAATTACTGCTTTTGTCCAATCTGAAGGTACCTTACCAACACTCCACGCTAATTTTACTACTCTATGAAGCCATTTCATCCCTGCCTTCCCACTATACTTCACCATTTCAGGTCTAATTTCATCTATTCCTGCTGCCTTATGACAATGGATTTTATTTACCATCCTTTCCACTTCCTCAAGCATAATTTCACCAACATCATTTTCCTCCTCCCCATGAGCTTGACTGTTTGCAACACCAGCATGATGATTTCCTTTTATATTGAGAAGATGTTCAAAATATTCCCTCCACCTCTCCAGTGATTCCCTGGGATCTGTTATGAGTTCACCTGAATTACTCAAAACACTGTTCATTTCCTTTTTCCCTCCCTTCCTAAGATTCTTTATTACTGTCCAGAAAGGTTTCCCTGCTGGTTGACCTAGCCTTTCCAGGTTATTACCAAAATCTTCCCATGACTTCTTTTTGGATTCAACAACTATTTGTTTCGCTCTGTTTCTTTCATCTACGTACAAATCCCTGTCTGCCTCGGCCCTTGTTTGGAGCCATTTCTGATAAGCCTTCTTTTTACGTTTACAGGCTGCTCTCACTTCATCATTCCACCAAGATGTTCGCCTTTTCCCATCTTTACACACAGTTGTTACTAGGCATTCCCTTGCTGTTTCTACTACAGCATCCCTGTATGCCACCCATTCACTTTCTATATCCTGAACCTGCTTACTGTCTACTGTTCGAAACTTCTCACTAATCATATCCATGTACTTCTGTCTAATTTCCTCGTCCTGGAGATTTTCTACCCTTATTCGTTTGCAGACAGATTTCACTTTCTCTACCCTAGGCCTAGAGATACTTAGTTCACTACAGATCAGATAATGGTCTGTATCATCGAAAAATCCCCGAAAAACTCGTACATTCCTAAAAGATTTCCTGAATTCAAAGTCTGTTAAGATATAGTCTATTATGGATCTGGTACCCCTAGCCTCCCATGTGTAGCGGTGAATAGCCTTATGCTTGAAGAATGTATTCGTAAGAGCTAAACCCGTACTAGCACAGAAGTCCAGCAAACGCTTCCCATTCCCATTAGCTTCCATATCTTCCCCACACTTACCAATCACCCTTTCGTATCCTTCAGTTCTATTCCCAACTCTCGCATTGAAATCGCCCATTACCACTGTTCTATCCTTGCTGTTCACCCTGACCACGATGTCACTCAATGCTTCATAAAACTTGTCAACTTCATCCTCATCTGCACCCTCACATGGTGAATACACGGACACAATTCTTGTCCTAATTCCTCCCACTGACAAATCTACCCACATCATTCGCTCACTTACGTGCCTAACAGAAACTATGTTGCGTGCAATGGTATTCCTGATAAAGAGCCCTACCCCAGACTCTGCCCTTCCCTTTCTAACACCCGTCAAGTACACTTTATAATCTCCTATCTCTTCCTCCTTATCTCCCCTTACCCGAATATCACTTACTCCTAGCACATCCAGATGCATCCTCTTTGCTGACTCAGCAAGTTATACTTTCTTTCTTCCATAAGCCCCATTAATATTGATAGCTCCCCATCGAATTCCATTTCGTTCGCCAAGTTTTTTCCAAGGAGTCCCTCGCCTGTCAAATGGGAGTGGGACTCATTACTCCCATAGGTCCGAGGCTTGCTTAAAGTGTTCTGAGCTCGGTAAATTCATGAAGCAGGATGCTGCCCTACTTGCACATAGTCCAAGTGAGGATCTCTCCTCTAACGGGTTATGGACCACCGGTGAATTGTGTAGTCCTAGCCGCCTGAGCACAAGGAGGGCCACGACTCAGAATATGTCCGAGATGCCCACTCCCATTCCATAGCAACTGGTATCCCGACTCTCAGGACCACTTACTAGGCCACTCAGCCGTTGCCCATGGTTCACGAACTAGGACGTGACTACAGTAACCCACAAACATGAACCATATAAATAAATAAATAAATAAATAAATAAATAAATAAATAAATAAATAAATAAATAAATAAATAAATAAATAAATAAATAAATAAATAAATAAATAAATAAATAAATAAATAAATAAATTCCTATTCTATTCGTCGCCTGAGTGAAGAACCAAACCCTCTCACAACTGTAGCCAACATTGTATATATGTGTGTGTGTGTGTGTGTTTGTGAGTGTGATAAATTACAGGACACTGACTGGCGTGAATAATAATAATAATAATAATAATAATAATAATAATAATAATAATAATAATAATAATAATAATAATAATAACTCAGCTATCATGTGGAGGTATTTTGATTTGAGGCCGTCTAGGCTGTCTGCAAGTCATTTTCAACGTTCCACCTCACGATATCGGGGAGGAACGGACATCTGAATTTTAATTAATTTTGTTGTATGAACACAATGTGTGTGATCAGATATCTTCTTATTGCGAACATCGTGCGACATGAAGAACCGAAAGGACTTTACTCCACCCTTCAACATCCGACTACCTCTACCGGATTTGTACCCGCGACCTTCGGATTCGGAAGCCAGTCCTCTACCACCGATCCACAAAGGGAGCATTGAGGCCTGATTCTGAGGAGATCGGCCGAACTCGGAGAGTGAGCAAGAAGGATTTTTATATACCGTATGGCTTTTAGTGCCAAGAGTGTCCAAGGACTTGTTTGGCTCACCTGGTGCAGATCTTTCTCTTTGATTCCCATAGGCGGCCTGCACGTCTTAATGATGATAATGAGGTAGGGATATGTTGAAACTTGGTGCCGGCACGTAGCCTACTCCTGCCGAAGGGGTCTGATCAAAGCTTGACATCCCCGTCCGACGGACGAATAGCGACCAACAGCGACAAATTCTCTCTGTCCATATGAGCACCGCGGAGAGATTTAGAATTTAATACAGGCCTTTTGCAGGTGATATAGTGATTAGAACTTGTTTACCACCAGCTCCCCTACTCTGAGGTCAATATTCTGAAGGTGAAAATGTTTTCGACCAACGGGACCCGAACCGGCTAACCACGCTGTCAGACCTTAACGATCATGGCCACCAGGCGGGAAACAAGACGGATGATGAATAGCTACAATATTAAACATCCAGAAGTGTTGTAAGTAGAGCCCGGATGTCCTATTTTTATTGAGTAGTCAGGTGCAATGCTTTAATGGCACCTCGATTACAAAAATATCCTTTTTATTTTGTATTATTTGAATATTTATTGCACTCTTTGACATTTTTAAATTTCAACAGCACTTTCTTTGATTTTGGAGAATTGTTCGGTCATATTTTGGAGAATTTTATCTCATTAAGTCATTTTGTTCCTTTCTGTCCTGTTACCATATTATTTTTATGAAATTACGTCTGAAATCCTCAAGTAGCAGTTACACAAAAGCTGATGTAGAACGCAGCTTTTCGAGGTATGAGAACTTCCTGGCAGATAAGCGCAGATCCTTCAGTTTCCATAACTTGAAAATGACGTTTGTAGATCAGTGCAACTCAGAATAAGGTGAATTAATCTTATTATTGCGCTTTCGAGTCTTTTTCCCAAATCATACTTAAATCTTACATTTTGCAGAAATTAATTTCGCAATTTTTGGCATAATTAAAAAAAATATTTTTATAGACCTTAATTTCACAAATCGTCTTTTATTATTTCGATTTCTTTTCAAAATATTTACTTTTCAATCATTATTCATTGTATTGTGTATTCTTTGTCGTCGGTGAGCCTCCTATTGAAAGGTCTATATTACGTACTTCGTAAGTTTGTGTCTAACCTATTATTTTCTGAAGAATTTTAAAAACAATTTTTCCATTTCATAATGGATTTCCTTTAGGTCATTTAATATAGTCATTTTTTACATTTTAAGTGCACTTTTAATATTATTTACGTCTTCAATATTCTGGCCTTAGATATATAGGGGTATCTGTTGGGTGTCGTTATAAATTATAAAAAAGGCACTAATTCGTGCAGAATCTTCATTTGAATTTGTACAGAATTTTAGCTCCATTACAAGTTCATGATAGGTATCCCCCAGATGTTTAAGTTGGAATCTTATAGGAGAAGGAATGAGTACATGGATACGTCTTACCAACACTTTTGTTTATTATTAACTCAACGCTCAGGAAAATACTCATACTAAATTTTGAATTGTAGAGGGTAAGTAGAGAACAAAGTACACAAAACGATTATCCTAATTTTGGAGAAATTAAGGACCGTTCAGGGGAGGGATAAAAATTTCCTCTACTTAGAGAGCAGCTCAAAATCCCTGCTCGTCGTCCACCACTTTCTATTCCCCATATTTCACTCCACTCCAGGAGTATTTGATATACGTACGGCGTTATACATGCTTGGCACATCCGACTCAATGACTCGTGAGTTACGTGCTCCTCAAACAGCTGCGGCTCAGTGCTAAGATGGGGCGGAGCAGCGCGTCGCGACGCGGCAGGGCGGAAATTAACGACTACGTGAATGTATCTCATTATAGCAGAGTCTCGTGACCATTACATCCTGTAAATTTCATGTAATATTTGATGGACTATTAGAAATATGTGCGTAGTATTCTCCAAACACGTTTGTCCCACAGAAACACGGAGAGATGCTGGACATCATACTCCCTAGAGATTCAATTCCATACCTTAATGGCTGTAACTATCAGTTAAAAATAAGAGACAGAAATATAATTTTGAACTCAAACGATTAGTTACACAATGAGCTCGTTTTAATGTACAATACGATTTTTCGCAGAACTTACTCTTACTTGGTCAAAAGCAACACTTGGATACAGAAACCTGGGAAAACCATTTTCAGGTCTGCCGACAGTGGTGTTCGAGCCAACTATCTCCCAAATGCAAGCTGATAGCTACGTGACTCAAACCGTGCAGCCACTCGCTCTATGATGACGATGATGATATAATAATAATAATAATAATAATAATAATAATAATAATAATAATAATAATAATAATAATAATAATAATAGGAAGAAGAAGAATCGTATGGAGAGAAAATAGATTATTAATTAATTAATTAATTAATTATTATAGTATTCATTCGTAAAGTAACCCATCAAGTTATTTTTACACTTATTTACAATCTATTTAGAAATTAATTCACAGTTGTTTAAATTATGAGTACTCTTGACTATTTTGGAATTGTCCATACCATGCTGTGGAATTATTTCGAATGATTCACCTTTTCACATGAGGCGAATGCGTGGGCTCCTTCTTAATTAATTCACGGTCACTTCCTTCCATTCATAGCCCTTTCCTATCTCACCGGTGCCATAAGACATACCTGTGTTTGTGTGACGTGAAGCAAATCGTTAAAGGAAATCATCATTTTAGTATTTTAGTATGAAATATCCTTCCATCCGTGAATAACTGATTGGTGTAATATTTAGATTCACTGAACTCACTTATTGTAATGTTTTCTATTTATTATAATCTATGTTCAATTACCATTCCAAGGTTATTGAATTTTTAAATCTCATTTTCGCCAAAGCACAGTATCATTTCGCAGTCTCTTTCGGTTTAATAACAGTTCGTGTCATGACCATCAGAGCACACAGTACTTCGCTATATAGTACAGAAACTCTCCGTGACTTCGTTCTGAATATGCCATATTTATTATTTTCCTGGTGCATTCCTGCTCTAACTTATTGCTCCTACTCATACGGGTGCTCCGTAAGGCAGCATATATAGGTTAGTATTGTTTCTTTATATATTACCTCAAAAGCCTCATGTATGTCTTATAGAGGTATTAGAAGTACATCCTTCCAAAGTACCACAACTACGAGTTACGTAGCCTACGCTGTTACTCCGAGAGGATATTCTAGACTAGGCAGTGCTTAGCCATTCATTGTACTACGACTGTAAAGTTAATAAGTTGTGGAATGGCGCCTACATTGTAGGCAGTACGGCGTACAGTCGTGTTCTACAGTCAGTAACTTCTTGGACTTGTGCTTACAGCGTAGGCAACACAGTGTACACCTATGTACGTTACTACGATCGACATGTTCGTGAACTGGCGCTAACAGTTCAAAGATCGCATAGTCTTTTGACCTGCCTTTTAGCGTCTTTTCCCCCTTGTGGTCATCCGGGTGATTTCAACTTGATCACCTCAAACGTTTCGCTAGCGGATTTGCCTAATTTTTAACAGAACTTGAAATGTACCCGTTGCTCAAACCACGACCTTTTCAAGTTCGCCACTGAAATTCAACTACCCCCCACAACGGAGACAGTAGATCTGCTTATACTGTATGCACGCAACTGCCTTCTGCAGGGACTAGCAAAGAACTGTCACGGAAACATCTTGTGGTGCAAACTCTCCGCTATAGTGCACTATAGCGACACTAGACAGCCAGTTAACGAACTTAATGACTCTACGACGTATGCCTATTCAGGAAGAGCACAATACGACGCTAACTTTATTATTTAAAAAGAGTAGATACGACGTTTTCCCAACTCATTTATTCAGTATTCTCCTGTTTTTAACAATTTATCGGATACTGATCCATTGTACAACATACAGTGGTGAAAATGAATAAAGTCTGACCTGGAACTGTTGTGAACGTAATGCAACTCGGCTTCAGTTATATATCACCATTAAGCGTTATGGAAGAAAATACGAGCCATTAAAATTTAATACGATGCTAATAACTTTACGATGAAATAATAAAACATACTCGGTGTTGGCATACTCCCTCACACTATGAGAAGAAATTTCTAACCTTACACCTACAGGCATAGCTCAGATAACAAGGACGTTTGACCAGAGTTACTGAGCGTTGGAGATTTTTATTCCAGCGCAAGGGTGACTAGGCCTATCTAAATAGTAACAGTGCTACCTCTGACTCTGCGTAGCGATTCATTCTCAGATGACAATATTTTTCCTTCAAGCAATAATAAAATTATGTGGACGTTGCCATGGTTTTATAAGATTTTGTCAAGCCATCTTTTCTAGTTACGTACTTCACTGTAAGGTGAATCGTTACAGAATAAAATCATTGTCATCTGTATACTTTATACTTCAACCTTTAAAATTAGTGACTACTTCTGGTGTTAACGCCCATATATTTTAGGAACTCTTTCGACGATGAAATCCATTTGCTCAATATATTTTAAATAATTCCTATACCTGTTCCTCCTGACGTTAAATATATTTTGTCAAAGAATTTGCATTTTTATAACATCTAAGAAACTACTGTAATATAGCATTTCCGAAAAAAGTATTAACAATATCAACAACAACAACAACAACAATAATAATAATAATAATAATAATAATAATAATAATAATAATAATAATAATAATAATAATACCGGGAGGTACACCCCTATCCCACGCATTCTAATTCTGCGCCTAATAGTAATCTCCTACTGATAAAAATGTGCAACTGATAATGTAATATATTTGAACTTTTGTCTCAAGGTGTCACTACTAAAACCTAGGATCCTGCACCCTGGTGCGAAGTGAAAGAACTTTTCTGAAGAAGTTTTGTATCTCTAGGTTTCTGGTAACTAAGTGATGTTCATTTATTTCTGGGTTGGCAATATTTCCCTCCTTTTCGCCAGTTTTGAATTTAGCCAATCCCGAATTTTTGCAATTAATTTCTAACCTATCCTGTGTTTCTTCTCCATTTTTGTATCAGCCAATAAAATTTATGTGGGTGTGTCTTAATGATTCATGAAAGATCTCGAATCTTCCCTGAGGGTTTAAATACCGTGGCTTTTCACGCCTCTTGGCCGCTTCATCGCCGTATTTCTGAGAGTGCGGGTGTAAAGCAGGAGGCGGGTAGGCGCCTCTTTCATCAGGCAGCAGTTCTCCGTCAAGGTAATGGCCACATAAAATCTTTCTTTATTGCTTTCTTCGCCAGTTTAGCCCGAGGGGAAGGTCCGAGTCTATAAACATGTAATTTTAGTTTCTAAATGTAACCTTCTTCTGTCTAATGTAAACACTTCAAAAGTATTTAACTATAAATCGGGGATAGAGAGTGCTTTACCCTCTCGAGTTCCCCTTCATTTTTGATTGGAGGTGACTACGTTTTCATAACCGATTCTCTATTAAAATTTTTCTTATACGAGTCACCTCCCTAGTGTGGGAATATCCCCTATGTAATCGGCCTAGTGCCCCTTAGGTTTTAATAAGTGTTCATGTAGGAGTGCAAGTACTCGCCTCCAGACATCTTGTTATTTTGGGCCATTTTATTAACCTGTTCCTTTTTATAAAGGCCCTTGTAGGTTGGGTACGAGATACCCCTGTTTCAAATTGTAAAATCGGGTCACAGAAGGCCAGAGTGTTGTAAATTTTTGATGTTGAGAATTTGAGAGCCTGATAGCTATTTCCTTAAAATGTTGTACTTACAACGTGTGCCTCTTGGAGGCTAGGTATGTTGTTGGTCGGAGCAAGTGCTCCGTGAACTTGGGGTTTTCTGCCCCTGAACCTTTGTACCTTCTTGTAACTGGGAGCCGTGAGCTCAAGAAATGCTAAGCGAGGGGCTGGAAGCCCGGATTACTAAATTTTGGATGTATTGACCTTGTAAAAACTTTGTCATGGTACCTGATATGTTATTACATCGCACCTAGTGAAGGATTGTTAATGTGTTGGGATTGTTAATTGTTAAATCTTGCTATGTTCGAAAATATAAACTTTATTTAAATTTTAAATTCGTCTTTCGGACTTGTAGTTAGACCCATTCCAGCCCGCTCCTTCTTTCACCTCTGCTGATCCACCAAAACACGGTAATAATAATAATAATAATAATAATAATAATAATAATAATAATAATAATAATAATAATAATAATAATAATAATAATAATAATAATAATAATTCAGAAACTTCAAATACCTTGGTGAAATTGTAAAACCAACAGGGTTAGAAAAGGAAGCACAGAAAGTTCGCATACAGAAACTCAATAGAGCGTACTGGAGAACATGCGACGTTTAAAACCAAAATCCATGTTCACACACTCAGAGATGAAGCACTACAATACTGTGATCAAATCTGAATTTCTATACGCCAGCGAAATCCTGGTACACAATAGAAACGGGGGTCTACAGAACATTCTGAAGGAAGAACGAAGGATCATGAGGAAAATTCTTGGTCCAGACAAACTGAAGACGGATGCAGACTGAAATTCCGTAAAGCAACAGAGAAACTGTCCAAATGACAGCAGATGTTAGTAAACGAAGATTGAAATTTTATAGATACGTTCGAAGAATCCCAAGAACAAGGCTTACACACAAGATCATGACATACAGCAAAATATTGAAGAGTCAAACATGGATCCAAAAAAATAAAAAAATTCTTGGAGAAAGCCCAGAGAGATATATCAGAAATATTAGACATAAATCTGTTAGAGAAAAAAAACATCTGGGCAGTAAAACCAGAGAATGAAGTTACAAGGAAACCAGGAACCAAATGCACTGAAGAAAGGAAGAGAGCCCACGGTGAACAAATCAAAGCCGTATGGGAGATCAGAAACACCAATCATAAAAGCACTGCATGATCTAACAGGTCCCACACGCATATAATAATAAAATGAAAATCTAAAACCTGTTTCCAGTCATTTGACGTGGTAAGGAACGGAATGAATGAAGCCCCATCTAGCGGCGAGGATAGGAATTTTGCCGGCTGCTGAAGCCTGTCGTACTCCTCTGGGGAAATGATTAATGAATGACAGATGAAATGATAGTGGAGAGTATTTCTGAAACGAAAGATGACAAGGAAAACCGGAGTACCCGGTGAAAAGCCTGTCCCGCTCCGCTTTGTCCAGCACAAATCTCACATGGAGTGACCGGGATTTAAACCACGGAACCCAGTGGCGAGAGGCCGGTGCGCTGCCACCTGAGCCACGGAGGCTCTTAATAATAATAATAATAATAATAATAATAATAATAATAATAATAATAATAACGAACACCTTCATTATACATTTTGATGGCTAACAGTTTTCAGTCTGCAAACTTCTGTGAATTTACTGAACGTCTCCACAATCCTATATTTGTAGCTAGTTCTGTGGCCTCGCTTAGTTCCATACCTCTTATCTTTAAATCACTAAAAATCTGAGGTAAAATCTTCGTTTATTGGATCCCTTCTACTTCTCTTACCCTCCGTCACCGAGCCCATTATTCTCACAAGTGACGTATTCTTCTCGATTCGCCTAATATAACCCAACTACCAAAACCGGGTTATGCATACCGCTTCATTCATCGAGTTCAATCTTACCTCATCATTCCGAATATCCTCCTGTCATTGTTTTCCACCTGTTTATATCAACGATCATTCTTGCTACCTTCATGTCTGTTATTTAAAACTTACTAATAAGATATACTGTGTTTCCCCAGCATTCACTCTCGTCTGAAAACAGACCAGTATAAAGATAGCTGATTTCTTTCTTACAGAATACTGTTTATCGCAACTGTGAGCTCGCTTCATTAGCTTTGATGCACCTTGATGCAGTCCCACTTACTACACTATCATCCCGAAGAATACATATCATAAATACTTGAAGTGATCTACCCGTTGGAGTTTTGTATTTCCAACCTAACATTCAGTTCACTTAGATTTCTTCCCTACTGACACCACTTTAGTCTGGGAAGTACTAATTTTCATATCATACTCACTTCAGCTACTTTCACGTTGTTAGATACTAGATTGTAGCACAAATACCAAGTCGTCGGCATAGGTCAAACAGCTTACTACATTTCCTTCAAACTTAATCCCTCCCTACCACTTTGTAAATTTCAGTAGATGATCCATGTAAACTATGAAAAGAAACGGGTTAAAGATTACAGCCTTGTCTAACTTTAGCTCTACTTTATTATCATTTGTAATGCTAAGCTGGTAGTAAGCTCAACCTACAGTATTGTAAGCCATAGAGTTAAGCACTGGTAATGTTCAAGTTGTGTGTAAATTTGTGTATGATGATGCTGGATTTATAATGTTAAACTGGTAGTATTTCTTGTAATATTTTCTTTCCATGGACTTAATTGTTGTACTCTTGTTGTTGTTGTTGTTGTTGTTGGGTAATTATGTTTAACTTTATTATCACACTACTGTAAGTGATCATTGCCGTCGGGACATTTCTCAATTGCGATGCATTGCTGAATAATAATAATAATAATAATAATAATAATAATAATAATAATAATAATAATAATAATAATAATAATAATAATTAGGACTCGGATGTTTAGGAAAAGTCATATTTTTCTTTGTCTCTATTTTCTTGCCTGATTGGATTTTGGTGCTTTTCAGGCGATTATCGTCACAATTAAATGATATTTTTCATAAAATGCATATTTTGGCTATTTTTTGTCATAAGGTCATATTTTGACCTATTTTCGTAAAAACATCATATTTATGTCATATTTCGGCGGTCTGACGACAGCTGTAGCTGTGCAAAATCATCTTCAACTTATCGAATGCGAACTAGTGTTCACAAAACTGCTTCTTTGTATCACATCTGCAGTTAATACAAGTGGAATACCGTTTGTATAGAATGAAGGCTATAGAATTCACTGCACCTTTTACATGATTTAAATATGCACCAACAACTTTGTGACATAAAAAGGAGCTTCTCTTCTTACAAGAATGTGTTCAGTGATAATCGGAGGTCTTTCGCGCCTGATGATTTGAAGATGAATCTTGTCATACACTTGAATTCCACCCGCGGAGAAGAATGGAAAAGGCATGTGGGTTTGCACTACAGGTTCTGACGCCCTACCATAATGTATTGAAAGACAACTAATTCATTCGTTTCTGGGTGCTCAATTTAAACTTTAACGCGTTTAATAATATTAATGAAATCTAGGCTTGAACGTTTACAAATATTTAAGAAATAGATTGATTTCTAGTTTTCTCGTATTTCAAACCACCACTACAGGGTACAAACATGTTTTGACATTTAAAATATTGTGTGATCTGATAATCTTAGTACCGGTACTTTATAGCTATGTATTCACACATGTACGATAAGTGAATCAAGGACAATATTGACTGTGAATAACTACTAAACATGTATATTCAAAAAATTAGTCTAATATGAAAGCAAGAATTAAGTTAACAAATATGTATCAAAGGAATTGCCTTTCGATTTATAATTTATTAAAAAATGTCCATATTTAGATTGATCATTTTCCGGCCATATTTTGTAATTTTTACGTCATATTTCATCACTTTTGAGGTCATATTTGCCTGCTTATTTGGGCTATTTTTAGGTCTTAAATATCCGAGCAATAATAATAATAATAATAATAATAATAATAATAATAATAATAATAATAATAATAATAATAATAATAATAATAATAATAATAATAATAATAATAATAATAATGGGAAGATTTTGGTAATAATCTGGAAAGGCTTGGTCAAGCAGCAGGGAAACATTTCTGGACAGTAATAAAGAATCTTAGGAAGGGAGGGAAAAAGGAAATGAACATTGTTTTGAATAATTCAGGTGAACTCATAATAGATCCCAGGGAATCACTGGAGAGGTGGAGGGAATATTTTGAACATCTTCTCAATGTAAAAGGAAATCATCCTGGTGGTGTTGCAAACAGCCAAGCTCATGGGGAGGAAGAAAATGATGTTGGTGAAATTATGCTTGAGGAAGTGGAAAGGATGGTAAATAAACTCCATTGTCATAAGGCAGCAGGAATAGATGAAATTAGACCTGAAATGGTGAAGTATAGTGGGAAGGCAGGGATGAAATGGTTTCATAGAATAATAAGATTAGCATGGAGTGTTGGTAAGGTACCTTCAGATTGGACAAAAGCAGTAATTGCACCTATTTATAAGCAAGGGAACAGGAAGGATTGCAACAACTATCGAGGTATCTCATTGATTAGTATACCAGGCAAAGTATTCACTGGCATCTTGGAAGGGAGGGTGCGATCAGTCGTTGAGAGGAAGTTGGATGAAAACCAGTGTGGTTTCAGACCACAGAGAGGCTGTCAGGATCAGATTTTCAGTATGCGCCAGGTAACTGAAAAATGCTACGAGAAGAATAGGAAGTTGTGTTTATGTTTCGTAGATCTGGAGAAAGCATATGACAGGGTACCGAGGGAAAAGATGTTCACTATACTGGGGGACTATGGAATTAAATGTAAATTATTAAAATCAATCAAAGGCATTTATGTTGACGATTGGGCTTCAGTGTGAATTGATGGTAGAATGAGTTCTTGGTTCAGGGTACGTACAGGGGTTAGACAAGGCTGTAATCTTTCACCTTTGCTGTTTGTAGTTTACATGGATCATCTGCTGAAAGGTATAAAATGGCAGGGAGGGATTCAGTTAGGTGGAAATGTAGTAAGCAGTCTGGCCTATGCTGACGACTTGGTCTTAATAGCAGACTGTGCCGAAAGCCTGCAGTCTAATATCTTGGAACTTGAAAATAGGTGCAATGAGTATGGTATGAAAATTAGCCTCTCGAAGACTAAATTGATGTCAGTAGGTAAGAAATTCAACAGAATCGAATGTCACATTGGTGATACAAAGCTAGAACAGGTTGATAATTTCAAGTATTTAGGTTGTATGTTCTCCCAGGATGGTAATATAGTAAGTGAGATTGAATCAAGGTGTCGCAAAGCTAACGCATTGACCTCGCAGTTGCGATCAGCAGTATTCTGTAAGAAGGAAGTCAGCTCCCAGACGAAACTATCTTTACATCGGTCTGTTTTCAGACCAACTTTGCTTTACGGGAGCGAAAGCTGGGTGATTTCAGGATATCTTAGTCATAAGTTAGAAGTAACAGACATGAAAGTAGCAAGAATGATTGCTGGTACAAACAGATGGGAACAAAGGCAGGGGGTACTCGGAATGAGGAGATAAAGGCTAATTTAGGAATGAACTCGATGGATGAAGCTGTACGCATAAACCGGCTTCGGTGGTGGGGTCATGTGAGGCGAATGGAGGAGGATAGGTTACCTAGGAGAATAATGGACTCTACTATGGAGGGTAAGAGAAGTAGAGGGAGACCAAGACGACGATGGTTAGACTATGTTTCTAACGATTTAAAGATAAGAGGTATAGAACTAAATGAGGCCACAACACTAGTTGCAAATCGAGGATTGTGGCGACGTTTAGAAAATTCACAGAGGCTTGCAGACTGAACGCTGAAAGGCATAACAGTCTATAATGATAATGTATGTATAATAATAATAATTTTTTTTGCTAGGGGCTTTACGTCGCGCCGACACAGATAGGTCTTATGGCGACGATGGGATAGGAAAGGCCTAGGAGTTGGAAGGAAGCGGCCGTGGCCTTAATTAAGGTACAGCCCCAGCATTTGCCTGGTGTGAAATAATAATAATAATAATAATAATAATAATAATAATAATAATAATAATAATAATAATAATAATAATAATAATAATAATAGTTCATGGTGTGGGTTACTGCAGTCACGTCCTAGTTCGTGAATCATGGGCAACGGCTGAGTGGCCTAGTAAGTGGTCCTGAGAGTCGGGATATCAGTTGCTATGGAATGGGAGTAGGCATCTCGCATATATTCTGAGTCATGGCCCTCCTTTTGCTCAGGCGGCTAGGACTGTACAATCCACCGGTGGTCCATAACCCGTTAAAGCAGATATCCTCACTTGGAGTATGTGTAAGTAGGGTAGCATCCTGCTTCACGAATCTACCGAGCTCAGAATATTTTAAGAAAGCCTCGGACCTATGGGAGTAACGGAGTCCCACTCCCATTTGACAGGCGAGGGACTCCTTGGAAACAACTTGGCGAACGAAATGGAGTTCGATGGGGAGCTATCAATATTAATGGGGCTTATGGGAGGAAGAAAGTAGAACTGGCTGAGTCAGCAAAGAGGATGCAAATGGATGTGGTAGGAGTAAGTGATATTCTAGTAAGGTGACATAACGAGGAAGACATAGGAGATTATAATGTTGATTTGACTTGTGTTAGAAAGGGAAGGGCAGAGTCTGGGTTATGACTGCTCATCAGGAATGTTATTACATACAACTGAGTTTCTGTTAGGCACCTAAATGAGCGAATGATGTGGGTAGATTTCGCAGTTGGAAGAATTAGGACAAGAATAGATTCAGTGTATCCTACATGTGAGGGTGCAGATGAGGATGAAGCTAACAACTTTTATGAAGCATTGAGTGACATCATAGTCAGGATGAACAGCAAGGATAGGATAGTGTTGATGGGTGATTTCAACGCGAGAGTTGGAAATAGAACTGAAGGATATTAAAGGGTGATTGGTAAATGTGGGGAAGATATGGAAGTCAATATGAATAGGAAGCGTTTGCTGGACTTCTGTGCTAGAATGTGTTTTGCGGTAACGAATAAAGTCTTCTAGTTAAGGCTATTCAGCGCTACACGTGGGAGGCTAGGGGTTCCAGACCCATAATAGATTATACCTAAACCGACTTTGAATTCAGGAGATCTGTTAGGAGTGTACGGGTTTTCCGGGAATTTTTCGATGATACAGATCACAATCAAATCTCTAGTGAACTAAGTATATCTAGGCCTAGGATAGAGAAATTGGAATCTGTCTGCAAACAAATGAGTGTAGAATATCTGCAGGACGAGGGAATTAGACAGAAGTACATGGATATGATTATTTAGAAATACCGAATAGTGGACAGTAAGTAGTTTCAGGATATAGAAATAGAATGGATGGCATACACGTATGCTGTCGTGGAAACAGCAAGGGAATGCCTAGGAACAACTGTGTGTAAAGATGGGAAAAAGCGAATATCTTGGTGGAAAGATGAAGTGAGAGAAGCTTTTAAACGTAAAAAGAAGGCTTATCAGATATGGCTCCAAACAAGGCTGATGCAGACAGGGAATTGTACGTAGATGGAAGAAACAGAGCCAAAAATATAGTTGCTGAATTAAAAAAGAAGTCGTGGGGAGATTTTGGTAATAAACTGGAAAGGCTAGGTCAAGCAGCAGGGAAACCTTTCTGGACAGTAATAAAGAATCTTAGGAAGGGAAGGAAAAAGGAAATGAACAGTGTTTTGAGTAATTCAGGTGAACTCATAAGCAATCCCAGGTAATCACTGGATAGTTGGGGGGAATATTTTGGAAATCTTCTCAGCGTGAAAGGAAATCTTCATGGTGGTGTCGCAAACAACGGAGCTCATGGGGAGGAGGAAAATAATGTTGGTAAAATTACGCTTGAGGAAGTAGAAAGGATAGTAAATAAACTCCATTGGCATAAAGCAGCAGGAATACATTAAATTATACCTGAAATGGTGAAGTATAGTGAGAAGGCAGGGAAGAAATGGCTTCATATAGTAAGATTAGCACGGAGTGTTGGTAAGGTACCTTCAGATTGGACAAAAGCAGTAATTACACCTGTATATAAGCAAGGGATACAATACCTTGCCTGGTATACTTAACAATGAAATAGTCTACGTCGAAAACCGTTGTAATACTTCCTGTTCCCTTGCTTATGAATAGATGCAATTACTGCTTTCGTCCAATAAGAAGGTACATTTCTGCTCCTCTGTGCCAAAATTATTATTCTTTGAAGCCATTTCATTCCTGCCTTATCACTATATTTTTCAATTTCAGATCTAATGTAATTTCATCTATTCCTGCTGCTTTAGAACAACGGAATTTACCTGCCATCTTTTCGAATTCCTCATGTTCACTTTCACTAACATCGTGGTCCCCCTCCAACATGAGCCCGGTTGTTCGCGATGTCAACAGGTCTCTCCAAGACTTCTTTTTGAATTCAACAGATATTCTTTTCGTTCTGTTTCCATCTACTTACAGTTCCCTGTCTGCATCAGTCCATGTCTGAGCATTCCTGATGCGCCATCTCTTTACGTTTACAAGATGTATGCCCCGATTCTATATCCCGAACCTGCTTACTGTCTATTGTTTGGAACATTTCACTAATCACATCCGGTACCCAATCTAGTACGACGGACGTACTATATTGTTAAGCATATTATTCTTTTCTACCCAAATGAAGTATATTATACATCAGTTGTGAAGACCACCTTCTAA
This sequence comes from Anabrus simplex, assembly GCF_040414725.1. NCBI lineage: Eukaryota > Metazoa > Arthropoda > Insecta > Orthoptera > Tettigoniidae > Anabrus > Anabrus simplex. Next base: position 353,474,219 of record NC_090268.1, on the reverse strand, counting down.
ACATAATCTCCTTGTAATTGTATGTACTTTTGCCATCGATGTGTCAGTCTCTCCAGACATTCCTGAAACCATTCTTTCGGAGTGCTGCGTACCAATGCCTTGATAGCTGTGTCAAGTTCTGCAAAATCCGCAAAACGGGGACCACGCAAATGTTTCGTCATATTCCTGAAGAGGTGATAATCACTTGCTGCGAAGTTGGGAGAGTATGTTGACTGTGGCAGCACAGTGAATACCATTTGATCAATGGCAGCGGTGGTCTCTCGACTAATGTGCGGCCGGGCATTGCCATGTTGAAAAAGCACACATTTAGCCCATTTTCCTGGCCGATTAGTTTGAATGGAACGACGTAAGCGCTTAAGGATTGCAATACATAGCCCCGAATTCCAGCCAGTCAATGAGGATGATGCCCTTTGTGTCCCAGAATACTGTCGCCATTCGCTTGCCAACTGATGGCACTGTTCGTCATTTCTTTGGCGGTGGACTGCCCCTATACTTCCATTGCGTCGATTGTTCTTTCGTTTGAGGCTAATGGTAATGGGGCCATGTCTCATCACCAGTCACCAGCCTAGCCATGAATTCGGCTGGATCTTGATCATGGCGTTGCAAAAGTTCTCTGCACACGTCCACACGCCTCTGTTTTTCGTCTGCAGTGAAGAGTCTAGGCACCCTCGTGGATGACACCTTCCCCAACTGTAGGTGGCCGTCCACAATCCGCTGCAGGGTGTTTCGGCTAATTCCCGTGGCTGCCTTCATTTCCGTAAATGTGATGCATTTATTTCCTTGGATGGCCTGTTCGACCCGGGCAACGTTGGCTGGTGTTGAGGCTGTCACATTCCTTCCAGGGCTGATTCCCTTGTCCACCGATGTGCGCCCTGCTTTCAAAACCTTCCACCCAGTTCTAAACAGTTTTCCGTGACGGCGCATATTCTCCACAGACTTCCACCAAGCGCCGATGAATTTCTGCAATGGTCACGCCTTCTTTCCATAGGAACCAAGTCGTATAGCACTGTCCCTGACGGTTGCTTCCCATGTTGTCTGCTCCTACGCTCACAGTGTTGTTATAAATGGCTATGACGAGTGCATTCGTTCGCCCCTGTGCGTGTGCTGCTACCAAACGGTGGAACAAGACACTAGTTACACCTCACCGCCTTCTAAAGTGAAATGTGAAGCATAGCCGGACGAACAAAAAATAAAGTGTAATATTATTTAGTACGCCCCTCGTACTTCTAATTTCCTCGTCCTGGGGACGCTATGTCGGTCCGATAGTGCAAAGGTAGCGTACCTACATCTTATCCGGGGGCGCCGGATTCGATTTCCGGCCAGGCCAAAGACTTTTACCTCGATCTGGGGGCTAGTTCGTGGTCCACTCAGCCTACGTGATTACAATTGAAGTGCAATCTGGCGGCGAGATAGCGGCCGCGGTCTAGGAAGCAAAGAGTAACGGCCAAGAATATTCGTCGTGCTGACCACATGGCACCTCGTAATCTGCAGGCCTTCGGGCTGAGAGTCGTCGCTTGTTAGGCCATGGACCTTCTGGATTTGGTTTTAGTTTTTGTGCAAGCTCTACCCTTGTTCGTCTACAGAGAGTCTTCCTTTCCCTCTCCTATGCCTAGAGATTCTTAGTTCAAAAGAGATCATATGGTGGTCCGTACCGTAGAAAAATCCCTGGAATACCCACATATTCCTAACAGATTACCGGCTCTATGGCTAAATGGTTAGCGTGTTGGCCTTTGGTCACAAGGTTCCCGGGATTGTTTCCCGACAGTGTAGGCGATTTGAACCATAATTGGTTAATTTCGCTGGCACGGGGGCTGGGTGTACGTGTCATCTACACTATCATTTCATCCTCATCACAACGCGCATGTCGCTACGGGCCGAACATGTCCTCGGACACTCCCGGCACTAAAAGCCATACGCCATTTCAGTTTTTCACCTGAACTCAAAGTCGGTTATAATATAGTCTATTATGGTTCAGGTGTCCCTACCCTCTCACGTATAACGGTGAATAGCCTTAGCTTGAAGAATGTACAGTATTCGTAACTGGTAATCCCATGTGAGATTTGCGCTGGAGTAAGCTGAGGTGGGATAGGTTTTTCTCCGGGTACACAGGTTTTCCCTCTCATCATTCATTCCAACAACACTCTCCTATATACACTGACTGACAGAGCAAATGCAACACCAAGAAGGAGTGGTTCGAAAGGGATGAAAGTTGGGGAAAAAACAGAGTCGGCACGGAAGAATAATTGATGTTTATTTCAAACCGATATGCAGGTTACACAATGCGCACGGCATCGACTCAGTAGGATGTAGGACCACCGCGAGCGGCGATGCACGCAGAAACACGTCGAGGTACAGAGTCAATAAGAGTGCGGATGGTGTCCTGAGGGATGGTTCTCCATTCTCTGTCAACCATTTGCCACAGTTGGTCGTCCGTACGAGGCTGGGGCAGAGTTTGCAAACGGCGTCCAATGAGATCCCACACGTGTTCGATTGGTGAGAGATCCGGAGAGTACGCTGGCCACGGAAGCATCTGTACACCTCGTAGAGCCTGTTGGGAGATGCGAGCAGTGTGTGGGCGGGCATTATCCTGCTGAAACAGAGCATTGGGCAGCCCCTGAAGGTACGGGAGTGCCACCGGCCGCAGCACATGCTGCACGTAGCGGTGCCTTGAATACGCACTAGAGGTGACGTGGAATCATACGCAATAGCGCCCCAAACCATGATGCCGCGTTGTCTAGCGGTAGGGCGCTCCACAGTTACTGCCGGATTTGACCTTTCTCCACGCCGACGCCACACACGTCTGCGGTGACTATCACTGACAGAACAGAAGCGTGACTCATCGGAGAACACGACGTTCCGCCATTCCCTCATCCAAGTCGCTCTAGCCCGGCACCATGCCAGGCGTGCACGTCTATGCTGTGGAGTCAATGGTAGTCTTCTGAGCGGACGCCGGGAGTGCAGGCCTCCTTCAACCAATCGACGGGAAATTGTTCTGGTCGATATTGGAACAGCCAGGGTGTCTTGCACATGCTGAAGAATGGCGGTTGACGTGGCGTGCGGGGCTGCCACCGCTTGGCGGCGGATGCGCCGATCCTCGCGTGCTGACGTCACTCGGGCTGCGCCTGGACCCCTCGCACGTGCCACATGTCCCTGCGCCAACCATCTTCGCCACAGGCGCTGCACCGTGGACACATCCCTATGGGTATCGGCTGCGATTTGACGAAGCGACCAACCTGCCCTTCTCAGCCCGATCACCATACCCCTCGTAAAGTCGTCTGTCTGCTGGAAATGCCTCCGTTGACGGCGGCCTGGCATTCTTAGCTATACACGTGTCCTGTGGCACACGACAACACGTTCTACAATGACTGTCGGCTGAGAAATCACGGTACGAAGTGGGCCATTCGCCAACGCCGTGTCCCATTTATCGTTCGCTACGTGCGCAGCACAGCGGCGCATTTCACATCATGAGCATACCTCAGTGATGTCAGTCTACCCTGCAATTGGCATAAAGTTCTGACCACTCCTTCTTGGTGTTGCATTTGTTCTGTCAGTCAGTGTATTTTAAATTAATCTGTTGGTCATTAATCATTGCCCCAGAGGAGTGTGACAGGCTTCGGCAGCCGGCACAATTCCTATCCTTGTCTCTAGATGGGGGCTTCATTGATTCCATTCCTGACCCGGTCGATGTCTGGAAACGAGCTGTGAATTTTCATTTTCATTTCACTGTGGTTGTATTACCCTGGCGTTATTTAAATATGTGAAATCTTTGATAAACATTGTGGTTGTTAAGCTTGTACTGATGCGTCCATTTGTTTTTAATTGGGGATGAGTTTAATAAAGAAGGAAAATAATAATAATAATAATAATAATAATAATAATAATAATAATAATAATAATAATAATAACAACAACAGGTGCTATCCCGTCTTTCGCCTGAAGTTGAAGTGAGAAACTACGGAAAGGCGCTGCTGATATGACCGAAAATTAGTTACAATCATCCTGCTGTGTTACATATTGCTAGCTTCCTCTGTGGTCTGTGGTAGAGTGTCGAACGCTGAACCCCAAGGTGGCGATTTTAAATCCGTTGGAGGTAGTTGGGTTTATGAAGGGAGGAAAGAAGTCCCTCCTCCACTCCATGTCGTAACATTCCGGGATATAAAGAATCTCTGGTAACGCATTTCGCGTTTACACGACAAAATTAATTGAAGAGTCAGGGCCGGGCTGAGTGGCTCAGACGTTTGAGGCGCTGGCCTTCTGACCCTAACTTGGCAGGTTCGATCCTGGATTAATCCGGTGGTGTTTGAAGGTGCTCAGGTGCGTCAGCCTCATGTCAGTAGATTTACTAGCACGTAAAATAACTCCTGCTGGACTGAATTCCGGCACCTCGGCGTCTTCCAAAACCGAAAAACTAGTTAATGGGACGTAAAGCGAATAACATTGATCGCCCAATGGAAATCCGTTTCTTTGTCATCTGGCAGAGTAAAGCGGTATGTCGAAACTGCCACGCAGGCAGCCTAGATGGCATGAAATCAAATGCCTGAGGCCATTCCATCAGTATTTCACACAGGTAGTTGTGGTAGAGATTTGTACTTCAGAGTGTTTTAAAACATGGAACAGTCCATAGTGAAGCAACTCTTCGTTTAATAAGCCATTCGAGTTCTGGACAGGATAAATTCCTTTCATTTCTTTTCTGTCTAGTAGCAATCTCCCTCGGCTGAGTTCACTCCTTTTCTTGTGGTAGATTATAACCTTTTTCTTCTCTTTCTGCTTTATGTACATTACTTTCCAAGTTCTCGTTAAAATAACCCCTAGGATGTTTTCTTGAAGGTGCAGTGGCAGGACAGTATTATTGGAACTTCGTTTTCTTTCATATATAAATGATATGAGGAAGGAACTAGAAACACAGGTATGTTTTTCTGCCGATGATTTACAAGATTGTGAGGGACTGCAAAAGACCTTGACAATGTTACGAGATAGAAAGTAGGCAATGGCATGATGGTAAACTGGTTGAAAAGTCAGGTTGTGAGTTTTACAAAGATTAAAGCCCTCTCAGTTTTAATTACTGCATTGGTGGGATGAACGTTCCTCATAGGGATCACTGTACAGTACCGGTCAAAGATACCACATAAAGAAAACACTAAATGTCATCTAGAATCTAAAATTGCGCCACTAGACCTCTGTAATTTTCTTTCTGAGCTTTAACATCTAATATGATGTATGTCGCCTGACTTCATTAAGTTAGTCCAATTACTGTAGAAGTTATTAACTCTTGGAAAGTTACACCAAAAAGGTGATGGTGGTGGTGATTGTTGTTTTAAGAGGAAGTACAACTAGGCAACCATCCTCTATATAACACTAATCAGAGGAAAAAATGGAAGGGGTCCGACACTTCGAAAAATGAAGGTATCGGCCAAAGGAAGTCAAGGGCCGCGAAGGGCATGAAAATGAAAGACTCCCTAGCCCTCGCAAACCTAATAGCGTCGGGGTCGGAAAAGAACAAGAGTTGACCAAGAGAGGTAGGATAGGATAGATGAAAGTGAGGAGCCTGGCACAAGTAAGTGGAAGAAATGCCAGGACTCAGCTGAGGGCCCCGTGGTCGCCAACCCACGCTCCAAAGTTCAGAGCTCCTGGGGCCCCTTTTAGTCGCCTCTTACGACAGGCAGGGGATACCGTGGGTGTTATTCTACTGCCCCCACCCACAGGGGGAATTACACCAAAAATCAACAATTTTGGTGATATAATGTACTGTATACTAAAATTGTTTGCAAGTATCAACACTAAGATTTTTTATAGACTTAGCAATAGGTGGGTCCATTTTAATCATCATCATCATCATCATCATCATCATCATCATCATCATCATCATCATCATCATCATCATTTCCCTTTACCTAGCTGTAGCCGGGTAGGGGCAAATATGGTTCCTCTCCACTTTCTTCGGTCTTTCCACCACTCCTCCTCCAACACTGCGTCTCAGTCCAGGTTTCTTTCTATAATACTACGTTGGATTGTATCCTTCCATCTCAATTGTGGTCGTCCACAGCCTCTCCTTTCTTGCTTTTGCATTTCCATCAGCTTTATTGGCATTCTTTCGTCACTCATTCGCTTTACGTGCCCAAACCATCTTAGTCGGCTCTCCTTAGTATAAGTATAAGTATAAGTATAAGTATAAGTATAAGTATAAGTATAAGTATAAGTATAAGTATAAGTATAACCATTCCTAAAATATGCGGCACCATTTTTTGCGTCTTTCATTTTTTCGAACCAGGGTCAGAATGGTTGATTTTTCTTTGCCTTTGTCATACTCTGCGGATGGCATCCAAGAACACATTTTTGAAGGCGATAGCTCACACTGATACCTATGACAAGAACAAGGAAATAATTACCATTTTAGGGCTGGTGTGAAAAAAGTAATGAACGCACAAGTATCGGTGCCGCATTTTTTCGGAATTTTTATATTTATGCTAAAATAACCCCCAACTATTGCTAAGTCTATAAAAGAATCTTGGTGGTGATACCTGAAACCAAGTAGAGTATATTGTCGCTGCCGGAACAAAACCTCCTATGTGAAATATTTTAGCTTAGAACTTTGGCCGGTAAAGTTCTGTCATTTAAGGTGCAATATTGATTGAATATTGTCAAGGCATCCTCGCTCTTCATAATGTATGTGCTGAGGGTCAGTATATCACCAAAATTATTATCACATAGGAGGTTTTGTCCCGGCAACGACGATATAGTACATAATATTTCCAAAATTGTTGACTTTCTGATGTGACTTTCCAACAGTTAAAAATGTATAACTTATACAATACGGATCGAGAAGGCAGTGACTGATGATGTTCGCGAGTAAATACCTTGCTCAAGTTTTGGTATTTAATAGATGTTCATAATCGTTACATTAGTGTAAGAGTGATCAGAAGTAAATATTTAGATCACCTACTATATTCTTGTAAGTAAGATACCTGACATTATTTCCGTGGTCCTTGTGTGAAGTGACGAACTATAGAGATAACCTAAAACCCTTTGTTGACCCACTCAAAATGGCCACCTCTCTTGATAGAGGTCGGCATTTATCGAATTCAATGAATGAAAAAATCAATGATATTTTTCCTCAACAGACACCATGCAAGCCAACAAATAATAATAACAACACCGTAAATAACCCTCCACATCCTAACAGTGCATCAGGTAACCAAATGACAACCGTCACAAGTAGGCCTAGTAACGAACGTAATTCAAGGTTAAGCTATTCTGCTGCAATACAGTCGTACCCTTCCAAAGAACAAGCTATTGTAATCGAATCTCATGACGGGATCAGTATCAAGGATTATGTGCTAGCTATAGGTAAACTTACAACCCCTAGCAACATTCGGTTTGTTTCACGTATATCGAACGGAAGGATATGCATCTTTCTCTCTAGTAAGAAAAATGTCGAAGATCTGATATTGACAAACCCTAAGATCTTAATAAACAATGTATCACTGGAAATACGACCCCTTCTAACAAAAAACAAGCGTATTATATTATCCAACGTCTGTCCTGTGATCCCAAACTATGTTATTGAAGAGGAATTGTTAAAACTCGGTGTGAAAATCATGTCTAGGATTACCCCAATCAGAGCAGGTTTGTCAATTCCTGGATTCTCCCACATTTTAAGCTTTCGAAGACAAATGTACATTCAGAATGAAGACTTTGATAAACTCCCCGAATCCCTTCATCTCGAATACGATGGTACAAACTACTGGATTTACCTATCATCCGATTCACCCACTTGTTTTCTTTGCCATACCGAAGGACATCTGGCCAAAGATTGTCCTAACAACGTATCACTTCCAAAAGATGAATCCTCTTCCAATAATTTTCCTCAGCTCCAAGAGATTTCACAAAAGTCACAGGTCGAAAACCCCAAAACAGACATCGGTACTTCTAGCTCTTCTAGCTCACTCCCAAAAGATAGGCCTACTCAAGAAGCCACTTCAATGACCAACCCTGACTTAGCACTTAGCCAAGTCTGTAATGATCCTCCCTCCTCCAGAATTCAAATTGAGAGAGAAATTGCAGCACCTATGGAAACACACGCCACCCCTACAACAGTGAATTTTCCTGGATGTAAAAGGCCAATTTCACTAGCTAGCAGTGAAACAACTAATCCAAATCCTCCTGATGGCAACAAATCCATACTGGCCTCTCCTGAACAAATAGAAAACCGTAAGACAAATCACACTTCCAAGAAACCCAAGACAGACACGCAAAAATCAATAAGTGATATGCTCCTGCCAGTAAAACAAGTTTTGGAAGCTGACCCATCAATATTCCCCCTCAGCTACCTACAGCTCCAGTCCTTCTTTGAAAATACAGTTGGTGCCAAGGACATATCAGAAATTGCTTCAAACTACACACAAGACTTAGAAGGTCTTGCTAAAGCCCTTCAAAAACTCTATCCTTACTATACCGATAAAAGCATAAAAAACAAAAGCACTCGAATAGTAAAAAAACTACTGAAATCCGCCAGTCAAAGTGAAGACCCAACGCATATCAATGTAACGCCAGACTATTCCAGCGACGACAATTCCTTCCCAGTATAACAATGGAGATAAACCTCGTTCTGCTTTTGATCATTATTATGGCAACATTACTCCAATGGAATCTTAACAGTTATCGATCACAGTTAGAATATCTACAACTCCTAATAAACAAACACCAACCATCTGTTATCTGTCTCCAAGAAACAAACTTTCAGAACGACTTTGCTGCCAATCTAAGACTCTACAGTGTCTACCACAAAAATAGAACTAATGTGAATCATGCGAGTGGAGGAGTAGCTACTTATATCAAAAACAATACCTATGCAAAGGAAATTACTGTTAACACTAATTTGGAAGCTGTAGCAATTTCAGTCCATCTACCACCTTCTCTATGTATCTGCAATGTTTATATTCCAAACAGTTATTTGTTTCAAGGTGACGATCTACGAAACCTTATCCACCAACTACCTAAACCATTCATCCTAGTAGGCGACTTCAACAGCCACAACACGTTATGGGGTAGCCATAGTTCTGATGCAAGAGGAAAAGAGATAGAAAAGATACTTGATGAGTTTGATTTAATTCTAATGAACTCTACTGCTCCAACTCGCTTTGACATAGCCCACGGCACCTGTAGTAGTATAGACCTAACCATCTGCACACCGGACGTAGCAACCCTTTTCAACTGGTCTGTTTATTCAACACTCCAAGGAAATAGTGACCACTTCCCGATACTAATCAATAATGAAAATTCTTCTGTCAACTCCTCATTTATTAACAACTCCAAATGGAACTTAAATAAGGCAGATTGGACAAAATTTAGGCAGACAGTCAATAACCACTTAAAAGACTTAACCCCTCCAAATGATTTCCCTTCTAAGCACATAAATATCATTGTTCAAGATTTCACAGAAGTTCTTGTTAAATCTGCAGACATGAGTGTTCCAAAAGTAACCTCAAACTCCTTTAAGAAAAAAGTACCTTGGTGGAATGACACTTGTAAGGAGGCTATTAAGAATAAGAATCGTGCTTTCTACCTCTACAAAAGAAAACCCACACCTGAAAATAAAGCCCAATTTCAGAAATATAGAGCAATCGCTCGAAAAGAAATTAAACTCAGCAAAAAGAATTCATGGCTATCATTTGTCTCCTCGCTAAGTTCCCAAACCCCACAAAAGGAAATGTGGAATAAACTTCAAAGAATAAATGGCAAATATAATCACTTCTACATTACTTCCCTCAGAAACTCTGTTGATGGAACCTTCATAAACAAACCTCAAAACATCGCTGATAAATTAGCTGACACATTTGCCGAGATCTCTAGTGACAAAAATTATGATCCTGAATTTCTCCATACAAAGAAATCCAGTGAATCCGTTGATCTAAGGAAAGCTATCTCTGACCCTAACTATAATCTAAACGATACTTTTCAACTACAGGAAATAATTACTGAACTTGACAAATGTGGCAAATCTAGTCCTGGCCCAGATACAGTCCCTTATGAATTTCTAAAACAGCTTCCACTAAGTGCAATAAATTATCTTCTGGCCATTTTCAACTACATATGGAGCTCTAAGACATTTCCTGACCAATGGCGAAATGCCATTGTAGTTCCAATACCCAAACCAGGGAAAGACAACTCAATTGCAGAAAATTATCGCCCTATTGCTTTAACTAATGCGATGTGTAAACTCATGGAGAAAATAGTCAACAAAAGATTACGCTGGTATCTCGAGCACATAAATTTCTTCAGTAATGTGCAAAACGGGTTCCGTAAAGCACACTCCACAACAGACACTTTGATAAGTCTGGAATCTGAAATACAGGAAGCGTTTCTCAATAACCAACACCTAATAGCAGTCAGTTTAGATATTAATAAGGCATATGACATGGTATGGAAAGACTATGTAATCAAAGTTCTAATGACACATAATATATCTGGAAATATCCTATATTTCATTTATAATTTTCTCCAAATGCGCCGAATTCAAGTTAGAGTAAATGGAATGCTGTCAAAGGAAGTAGTAATCAACAATGGAGTCCCACAAGGATCAGTTATCAGTGTAACACTGTTTCTTGTGGCAATTAATGGTATAGTCTCTAACATCCACTCACCAGTTAAGTGTTGCCTTTTTGCTGACGATTTGATAATCTTCTGCCCAGGGAAAAACATTACAACGACTCAACTCCTATTACAAGAATCAATTGTAAATATTCAAAACTGGACTAAAACCACAGGATTCAAATTTTCTAAAACTAAAACCAAATGTATTCTCTTCTCCAAAAATAAACATACTATCGCTAACCCTGAATTATATATGGAAGACCATAAAATTGAATCAGTTAAAACTATTAAAATTCTAGGACTTCTATTTGATAACAAGCTCACCTGGACCCCATACCTTAAAAATCTTAAAGACGAGTGTCAAAGAAGAATGAATATCATGAAAATTCTCTCAGCAAAAACTGGGGAGCAGACTACCATGTCCTAATGAACACATACAGAGCCACAATCAGAGCCAAACTGGATTATGGCAGTATAGTATATTGTTCTGCCAGACCATCTACTCTTAAGATCCTTGATACCATCCAATCTTCAGCTCTTCGAATTGCCCTAGGAGCCCACCGCACCAGCCCCATAGCTAGTATAGAGATTGAAGCCAACGAACCACCACTTGAAATCAGACGTAAACAGCTGAGTTTGACATACGCACTCAAGATAGCTGGTACAAGTAACCAACACTTGAAAAAACACCTAATTTCAAAGAGACATAAAGGAAAACTAACTGGATCTCAACCCCAACCCTTTAACATCAGAATATCCAATCTTCTCAAAGAAATAAACCTCAGCCTTCCACCCATTTTATTTCCACACAACTCACTAGATACCCCTCCATGGAAAACTCATTTGCCTCCAGTCAACTGGGAATTGAACAACAATCTTAAAGCTCAAACTGACACAGCAAAATTCCAACAGTTATTTAATGAAATTTGTAATAGATACTCATCATATAGTGCAATTTATACTGATGGATCAAAATTCAATGAGAGAAATGGTTGTGCAGTGAAATATAAAGACTATAGTAAGCTATACAGATTACCAGATCTTTTTACAGTGTTTACAAGTGAACTGTATGCTCTTAAACAGGCCATGATTCATATTTCAAAAGCAAGCTACAACAACTCATTCATAATATTCTCTGATTCCAAAAGTGCATTAACTTCAATACAAAATCCATCAACAACACACCTACTTGTTAAAGAAATTCAAATGCTGTACCACAAGATCAAGATCGCAGGAAAAAATGTTATTTTTATGTGGATCCCATCTCACAGAGGAATACCAGGCAATGAATCAGTTGATCAAGCAGCAAAAGAAGCTACTAGTCTCCCAATCAACGACCGTCAAATTGCTACGCCACATTCTGATATCATCGCTTATATCAAAATCAAACTACACGAACAATGGAAAATGAACTGGCTTAAAACTTCCACTAGCAACCTCCAAAAAATTAAAATGATATCTACAAGAACATATCCTCTCCAAAACCTCACCAGACATGAACAAGTCTTAATCTCCCGACTAAGGATAGGACATACGAAGATCACCCACAACTATCTCCTAGAAAAGAAACAACCTCCCACCTGCAGCAAATGTAACTGCTCTCTCACTGTCAAGCATATCATCTCAGAATGTCAACTGTATGACCATTGGCGCCAACACCACAACATACCTAAAGGAATGGAACTGACACTGTCTTCTCCAGCACTGAGTCATCAAGTCATCAACTTCCTCAAAGACACTGGCTTGCACTCCAAAATGTAATTACATTATACTTATTTTTTTCTTTACATTTTTATAATTACAATATTATTATTATTATTACCATTATTCTGTAATCATATGTAAGAGTCGCGATAAGACCTTGGAGTTAAAGCGACTATAAACAACCCTAATAAAAAAAAAAAAAAAAAAACTTATACAATACTTGGCGTAAATGACAGAAATCAGGCGATGTATATCATTTTAGATGCGAGAGGTCAGGAAAAAAGTACAGATGTCTAATAGCATAATTTTAGGTTCTAGATGGAACTTCATGATTTTTTAATGTGGTCCTGAACTTTTGGCCGGTTCTGTAAGTAGCTATGTGTTAATAAATATTTTCATTAGAGTAATCACCGACCGGAGTAGCCTCGCGTGTTAACGCGTTACAGTTATGGAGCCAAGCTCTGCATTCAGGAGACGCGTGGGACCGAACCCCACCGTCGGCTGTTCTGAGAGTAGTTTTCTGTGGTTTCCCATTTTCACTTCCAGGAAAATGCCGGGACAGTTCTTATTCATAGGGCAGACTCGATTCCTTCCACCTCCTTACCCAGTTTAATTGACCGTCATTCATTTAATCTTCATTAGCCCCTCAACCGAGGCTGGCGTCAGGAAGGGCATCGGGCCGTAAAACATACCATATACATTCATATCAGCTCATCCCCGACCCCGTGTAAAGAAACGGGAATACATACATACATACATACATACATACATACATACAATTTCATTCGGGTAATCACATAAACGGGATTGTAAATAAAGCTTACAAATCTCTTTATATGCTTATGACGGCATTTACGGGTTGTATTAAGTATATAATTGCGATGACATAAAAGTCTCTGGTAAGACAACAATTAGAGTATGGTTCCTGTGTACGGGTTCCTAGCTAGGATTACATGATTCGAAAACTGGAAACAATGCAAAGAAAAGCAGCTCGTTTTTTTCTGGAGGATTTCTGACAAAAGAGAAGCGTTAATGAAATTCTGCAAAGTTTGTGTTTGGAAGAATTGGGAGAAAGGAGACGAGCTGCTAGACTAAGCGGAATGTTCCGAGCTGTCAGTGGAGAGATGGAGTGGACAAATAAGTTTCAGTGGTGTTTTGGAAAATAGGAAAGATCACAATATGAAGATTAATTAGAACTTCAGGAGGACAAACTGGGGCAAATATTCATTTATAGGAAGAGGAGTTAGGTATTATAATAATTTAGGAGTGGAGATGTTCGATGAATTCATAAAATTCTTTGAATTTTGTTAATAAATAAAAGGTAAACAATTCATAGGGTTTCTGTCACCTGGGCAACTGTCTTAAATGCATATTAGTGGTGTATGATTGATTGATTGATTGATTGATTGATTGAAATTCCATATCTCGTTTGGTATTTGCAGAAAGCTCGTTTCTATAATATTTTTCTGACATCAGCTTTAGTTAAATGAAGGAATAACTCAGTAACTAAAGTGCTGAAATGACTGAAAATTTTCAGACTAAGGATGCGAGAAAATTTGGAAAATTACGCGACTACTTATACACTGGCGGAAAAAATATCCAAACACTATGAAATAAGGAATGTAGAATACGGAAATTGGTCAACATATTTGCCGAGGTAACATATTTAATTGATTAAAGGTACAAGACTACAGGTTAATACCAGCGCGAGAAAAGCCATCGCAAATGTGCCATGCTGGTCCATTAATTACCGATGTAATAGACTGACTGTTGAATGCAGGCATGCAAACGTGCATGCATTGTGTCGTACAGGTGCCGGATGTCAGCTTGTGGGATGGAGTTCCATGCCTGTTGCACGTATTCGGCCAATACAGGGACGGTTCATGCCTGTTGTGGATGGCGTTGGAGTTGTCTTCCAATGATGTCCAATACGTGCTTGATTGGGGATAGATCGGGAGACCGAGCAGGCCAAGACAACTTGTCGACACTCTATAGAGCATGTGGGTTACAACAGTGGCATGGGGGCGTGCATTATCCTGTTGGAAAACACTCCCGGGAATGCTGCTCATGAATGGCAGAACAAGTGGTCGAATTACAGACGGACGTACACATCTGCAGATAGGGTGCGTGGGATAACCATGAGAGTGCTTCTGCTATTATAGGAACTCCCGGTGTAGGTCCATTGTATCGACGGCGCAGACAGGTGGAATGCAGGAGCTCACCTGTCCTCCTAACCAGCACACGGCCATCACTGTCACCAAGGCAGGACCTATTTTCATCGGAAGACACAACGGACCTCCACTCCATTCTGCAACGAGCTCTAGGTTCACATCACTGAATTTGCAGACGGCGGTGGTTTGGGGCAAGTGGAATGCACGGCGCAGGGCGTCCGGCTGGGAGCTGTCTTTCAAACAACCGATTTCGAAAAGTTCGTTGCGTCACTGTGGTGCCAACTGCTGCTGACGCAGTCCGCTGCGCCACAACCATACGCCGAATACGGCGGTCCTCTCTCTCGGTGATGCCACGGGGACGTCCGAAATTCGGTCTTTTTGCAAGCGTTACTTCTCGAGAACACTATTGTCTATTGTACGACCTCGTTCAACCGCAGTGAGCTGTTGATACTGGCCTTTTCGTCGTCATAAATATATTCTTGACGCACTCACGCTCACTCCGTCCAATCGCACAGGAAACCACCGCTCTCGCACAATACAGCCCGTATTTAAAGGGTACCTGATGTTCAACGTCATGGGGCCGCTACTAGCGCCACGCCTATGCGATTTGCGAGAAATGCGAATCAACGTCATATTTCAGATGTATAAACACGCCTACCAGTTTTCGTTAATCTAGCAGAAGATCTTCTTGGTGCTTGGATATTCTTTTCCGCCAGTGTATGTGGGTCAGTAGTAGAGGTCGTTCTCCTGATCCCAATATTGTAGGTTTAAGCTGAGGAATGGTAGTCGAATTCAAACTCAGTAAGCTACTTATACGGCTTTTTTCGTTTCCTTAAAAGCATTTTTGACTCACATCTACTCCTAACGTCAACGCCGGACGATGACCTAACGCGCACAAGTGTACAGCACATATTGAAAGCAAACTTCCTTTGCAATTTCACAGTGGTAGTACTAGACCCATTCTTCGTCGACTATCGCGCAAATTTGAGTAAGTGTTAGATTTCGGATGTGGAAATACGCCTCCCGAATTTCGTTTATCTAGGACAACTCCTTCTTCTTGATGGGATTTCGTTTTCCAACAGTGTTTGTAGAATTTTATAAATCCTATGGTCCGATTTCCTCGTATGAATGAATGTCCCATACTAAGATCATGGTATTAGTAGTCACGGGAAACTACAAGAATTGTTAGTTTAAGTTAAATCTCTGAGACATAATATGAAATATTCAGAAAATCGACTGTATAAATATACTGTATCATCCATAAGCATGTCAAACCAACATACCGTTTATTAATTAATCAAAAGTGTCTATTATATATATATTAGCAATTACCCGCGGCTTCGCTCGCGTGGATTTCGTAATTTGATCAAAGTTATCGTTCCTCGGCATTGTACTAAGACAATAACTGAAAATTCCTGAAGTATAAAAACTCACTCAAAATTTCAGTTTCATTTACCCCAGAAATTCTTTATAAACTATGTTTGTGGTATTACATTTTGGGGCTAAGACGTCCATGCGACATAGAACTGTAAATGTGAGATACAGACTTTTCTCAAGTCGAAAAAATAAATACATGTTTTTTATCTGTAACATCTCAGTTTTTGAGATATACATGAGTATTCCAATAAAAGGAATTCACCCCCCTGATCAGTCCTTCCCATACCTCCAACCTTATCTAACTGTATTTTCCGAAAACAAAAATACATGTTTCTATGTTCTTAAAGGAGATTCCAAATACTAATTTTCACGTCTGTAACATCTAATTTTTTAAGATATAAGTATCCTCATAAAAAATAATTCAACTGTTTTTCACTTCTTTTCACCCACCGTTAAGAGCTTTCTCCGAAAACAAAAAGGTACATGCTCCTGTATTTTTATAGGACTTTCCAAAAACCAAGTTTCTTGTCTCTAACATGTTAAGTTTTTGACATATAATGTAGATATACCGGTACTCATTTAAAAAATTCACCCGCTTTTCCAATTCATTTCAATCCTTTAATTGGATTTTACGAAAACAAAAAAATACGTGTTTCATTATTCTTAAAGGAGATTCCAAATACCAGTTTACGTGTCTGTACGTCTGTAACACCTTCAGTTTTTGAGATAAATGTTTACTCAAAAGAATAATTCCACTTCTTCTTCTTCACTTCTTCCATCCCTCTCCCGCCTTAAGTGGACTTTACGAAGAAAACAAATGCGTGTTTCTTCCTTTTTAAAGGAGATTCTAAATACTAATTTTCACGTCTGTAACATTTTCAGTTTTTGAGATATAAGAATACTCATAAAAGTAATTCAACTCCTTTTTCACCCCCCTTTCGACCCGTTAAATTGATTCCCCCTTCCCAAAAGTGCGAGTTCCTTTACTTTTAAAGGAGATTCCAAATACCAATTTTCACGTCTTTAACATTTTTAGTTTTGAGATATAGGTATCCTCACACAAATAATTCGACTAATTTTCCAATTCATTCACCCCCCTAAGTAGATTTTCCGAAGACAAAAGAACACGTGTTTTTTTACTTTGAAAGAAGATTACAAATACAAATATTCATGGCTCTAACACCTTCAGTTTTTGAGATATAAGTATCCTCATAAAAATAATTCAACTCCTTTTTCACCCCAGCCCGTTAAGTTGATCCCCCCTCCAAATATGCGTGTTTCTTTATTTTTTAAGGTGATTCCAAATACAAATTTTCACGTGTGTAACCTTAAGTTTTTGAGATATAAGTTCTCCATAAAAGGAATTAATTGTTTTCACTTCCTTTCACCCTCACTCCTTAAGTGAATTTCCTGAAAAACCAAAAAACCTGTTTCTTTATTTATAAAGGAGCTTCCAAATGCCAATTATCACGACTGTAACATCTTCAGTTTTGAGATATATGTATCCTCATAAAAAGGAATTAAACTCCTTTTTCACCGCCCCTGCCCCCAAGTTGATTTCCCCCCCCTCCCAAATGCGTGTTTCTTTAGTTTTAAAGGAGATTTCAAATACTAAGTTTCACGTCTGTAACACCTTTAGTTTTTGAGATATAAGTATCCTCATACAAAGTATTCAACTAATTTTTCAAATAATTCACCTCCCTTACGTTGATTTTCCAAATGAAAAAGATTGCTTGCTTCTTTACATTGAAAGAAAATTCCAAATAAAAATGTTCATGTCTGTAAAATATTCAGTTTTTGAGATATAAGTATCCTCAGGAAAAGAATTCAACTCCGTTTTTACTCCACCCCCGCCCGTTAAG
The DNA here is from genome assembly GCF_040414725.1 of Anabrus simplex. Lineage (NCBI taxonomy): Eukaryota > Metazoa > Arthropoda > Insecta > Orthoptera > Tettigoniidae > Anabrus > Anabrus simplex. The sequence goes on along the minus strand of NC_090268.1, from coordinate 353,456,515 downwards.
TTGGTTTCCCCCCCATCCAAAAATGCGTGTTTCTTTATTTTTAAAGGAGATTCCAAATACCAATTTCCACGTCTGTAACCTTAAGTTTTGAGATATAAGTTTCTCCAGAAAAGAAATTCAATTTTTTTACTTCCTTTCACAGTCCCCACCCAAGTGAATTTTCGAAAAACAAACACTACCCATTTCTTTAAAAGAGCTTCTAAATACCAATTATCACGACTGTAACATCTTAAGGTTTTGAGATATATGTATCCTCGTAAAAGGAATTCATCTCCGTTTTCGTCCACCCCCCACCCCTACCAAGTTGATTCCCCCACCAAAGGCGTGTTTATATATTTTTAAATGAGATTTCAAATACCAGTTTTCACTTTTGTAACATCGTTAGATCTTTTAGTATGTATAGACATTCTCATACAAATAATTCAACTAATTTTTCAATTCTTTCACCCCCCCGCGCCCATTAAAGTTTTTTTCAGAAAACCAAAGAATACGTGTTTCCTTATTTTTAAAGGAGATTCCAAATACCCGTTTTCACATCTGCAACATGCCAAGTTTTTGAGATATACTGTAGGTACGCTAATTTTAAAAATTCACCCCCTTTTTCAGTTCCCTTTAAGTGGATATTGCAAAAAAAGTATTTATGTTTCTTTACTTTTACAGGAAATTTCAAAAACCAGTCTTAAAATCTGTAATATGTTACGTGTCTGCGATAATTTGCAGATATAGTGTTTTTAAAAATTCACCCCGTTTGTCACTCCTGTTCACCCCCAAGTCATCGGATTATCCAAAAGCACAAAAATACGTGTTTCTTTATTTTCAAAGGCGATTCCAAATTTCAATTTTCATGTCTATAACATCTTTAGTTTTTGAGATTTAAGTATCCTCCTTTTTCACTCCTCTTAATGGGATTTTCCCAAAACAAAAAATACGTACTTCTTTATTTTTAAAGTAGATTCCAAATGCCAATTTTTACGTCTGTAAACTTTTAAGTTTTTGTGATATAGATTTCCTCATTTTAAAAATTCAACCCACTTTTCACTCCCTTAGCGACGGAATAACCATAAATCCTCCCTTAGCGAGTACCTACATGTTAATATGAATGTGTCCCCAAAATTTCATTTCTTTATGTCCAGTAGTTTTGGCTCGGCGATGATGAATCAGTCAGTCAGTCATGACAAGTTTTTTTATATGTATAGATGAAGGCAAAATATGTATAATGAGGTTGGCTGTATATAAAGATATTTATTTTTGCTTGTATGGACTTTCACCTCCAATACTGCAAGGGCGCCGCAATGGAGTTTATTCATTTTCTACGCCAGAGCCCATGATTCAGGATTATCAGACGGACAGCCCACGGGCTAATCAGCATGTTAAAATTTGAACTTGGGGCTATGGCTGTGCTCACAGAGGGGAGAGAAATTACACATTCCACACAGAAGCATTAATTTATGAGTTATATCACTACCGTATTTTGTGTAATATTTGCTCCATACACGCAGGTGTTTCCTGAAATATCCGCATATGGATTTTTTGTTTGCTGTCGTAGGAGAATTTCATCACATGTTTCTATCTAATTCCAGCTTCTACATTGCACAGTGTGGTTGGAATGGAACGAGGGAGCTCATAAGCATGAGAACGCCGACATCAGAATAAAACTGAATGACAGAAACTGATGATTCATATATAATTATTCTTCGTGTAACGAAATCGAGCTCATATTTGAGCTCATAGCTCCAGAACTATACAGGGTGTTCGAAAACAACGTTAAGCGTGTATATGAGCGTTACCGGGTTGGTCATGCTGATAAATAATTTGAAAAAAATAATTCATTATCTCACACCATTGCCATGTTATCAGCTGCAGAAGTTAGCCAATCAGATCGCTTGTGTGGGCGAATTAAAATGGGCTTTGTGCGACACTGTTGCTAAATCTGCGCGTGACTTAAGAAGGTCTTTAGAGCCATGCAAAGAAATCAGCATCTAACACAAACACACCATTGGCTTCAGCCAGTGTCACCGCTATCATATCAGCTCGGAGGTCCGTATTCGAACCTCTCCTCTGGTCGGTCTTAAGTCACGTAAAGATTAACGACACCGTCTCCAGCAGCTGATAAAATCACAACGGTGTGACGTATTGAAGAGAGATAAACCGCTTGATTAGGGAGTCAAATGATCGGCCTCCAGTTCATATGAAAAATATTTATTTTATAAGATGTTTGGATTAAGCAGGGCTTGAGTCATAACTCAAGATTAAAATTGCCACCATCAGGCAGATTGTCTCTTTCAGATTTTATTTGAAAGAGAAAAACGAATACATGGCATTTCAAGTCAGGGAGTACAAATGGTGTCTAACAATCGCGAATGAAATTATTCAAATTATTTATCAGTAGGACCAACACTTTATATATCCGGTTCACGTTCTTTCCTACCATCCTGTATATTGGATCCCAGTAGCTGAAGTACTGTATGGTAGGAAAGATGGAACACGGCGATGGACTTTTTAAAATTGAATATTTTGAGGTATATGATTCATCTGGAGTCTCTACAGAGAAGAAGTGGTGGTGATTAATGATTTCTTCTTCTTCTTCTTTTCTTCTTCTTCTTAATCTGCTTATCTTCCAGGGTTGGTTTTTTCCTCGGATTCAGTGAGGGATCCCAATTCTACCGCCTCAAGGGCAGTGTCCTGGAGCTTCAGACTCCGGGTCGGGGGATACAACTGGGGAGAATGACCAGTACCTCGCCCAGGCGGCCTCACCTGCTATGCTGAACAGGGGCCTTGCGGGGGGATGGGAATATTGGAGGGGAGAGACAAGGAAGAGGAAAGGAAGCGGCCGTGGCCTTAAGTTAGGTACCATCCCGGCATTTACCTGGAGGAGAAGTGGGAAACCACGGAAAACCACTTCCAGGATGGCTGAGGTGGGAATCGAACCCACCTCTACTCAGTTGACCTCCCGAGGCTGAGTGGACCCCGTTTCAGCCCTCGTACCACATTTAAAATTTCGTGGCAGAGTCGGGAATCGAACCCGGCTCTCCGGGGGTGGCAGATAATCACACTAACCACTACACCACAGAGGTGGACATTAATGGTTTCACAGTTAGAGAAAAATATATAGAATTAGAAATTCAAAATACATTCAAAAAGTTATCAAGCTGCAGAGAAATAAATGCAATTCCATTTTCATATTCGATAAATGTTCAAGTGTTTATTAGGGGCTGCCTGGCCGAGGCGGTAAAGGCATGCTCGGTTCGCCCGGAAGGACGTGGGTTCGAATTCCAGACAGGAAGTCGTAAAATTTAAGAAACGAGATTTCCACTTCCGGCGGTGCATATGGGCCTGAGGTTCACTCAGCCTACACCAAAAATGAGTACCAGGTTAATTCCTGGGGGAAAAGGTGGCCGGGCGTAGAGCTAACCACTCTACCCCATCACGTGCCGAGGTTAACAATGGTGGAAGCCTTTACCTTCCACTCCTCCAAGGGCCTTCATGGCCTGTACGGAGGTGACTTTGCTTTGCGTTCAGGTGTTTGTTAACATAATATTCTATCCTTTTATTCCAAGAGATCATGCGTATTATTCCATTAGATCGAAATGTAGCAACATGAGCATTGGGGATGGAGCCCACTGGTAACTGCTAGTACAATATATTATACACCAATCGACCCAACCAGCCCTACTTTTACATCACTTCATACCAGAGAGGAATGAGAGTTATATCGCCCGAACCTCAGTCACTTTGATAATGTCAGCACCAAAAGACACATTAAGACATTAACAGCTTTGTTTTAGCCCATGTCACAAGACAAAGTACACTATAATATCTCCTCAAATATGGGAGGAAGAAAAGAAATATATTTCTAACCCTGCCAGGCTAAATAAATCTCCTGTCTATGGAAAGTAAAGCTTTCTTGCAGCACCATTAGCCATAGACAGGAGCTTACTTGCACTCGATGTACCATCATCGATTATGATTAAATATTCACTGGACGATCGTTAAATTTAACTGCCGTTTCCTGACCGATTAGAGCACTTTATCGAGGCTACATTAGGGTAGCATAATACACGTGAGACGATGGGCAATTAGCAGTTTACTTCCAGCAATTATGATAAAGTTAAATTGTAGTTGTTCATGTCATTAGCGAGACCCATTATTACCTTATTATTGCTGGCAAACTGTGTAAGAGGGAAATTTGAAGACAAGAACTCTCTATTGTTTAAAATATGTAGTAGACGCATACAATTTCTGTATAGGACATGAGTCCCCCTGCAGGTGTGGAGATGACAACTTCCAATACCTACAACGATAGTGTAAGGGGGATAGATATGGAGTTTTAGCTTATAATACCTTCTTTAGCTAGGAACTAAATTGCTTATGTCAGGAACAAAAGGATAACGCCTAACCGAAAACGGCATTGAGGCCGTCCGTCAGTTATCACTAGTCCTTGTCAATGGAGCTGGCTGTCAAAGAGACTTGATACTCGGTTCTGCTGCTTTTTGATCGGGCTTAGAGAAATAGGCGATTTGAATGGAATACATAGGTAGCTAATGCAGCGAGCTCGCAGCGACGACCTGCGGTATTCTGAAGAAAAGAAGTGAGCTCTCGAATGAAACTAGGTATCTTTATATGCGTCTGTTATCAGATCGACTGTCCGGTTCCATTGCTACACGGTTAGCGTGCCGGCCTTTGGTCCAGGGGTTCCCGGATTCGATTACCAGCTGGGTCTGGAATTTTAAGCTTCATTGGTTAATTTTGAGGGCTCGTGGGCTGGATATTTGCACCGCCTTCATCATTAGAATTCATCATATGTAGGACCCATACTCACAGACGCACAACGGAGTCTACTCGAAAGACACTGTATCACCAGAAATACTTTACTGTACGTGAGTGAACGCTGGGCGGAATCAAGATCTATTACTCTTAAGTTGGAAGTAACACACATGAAGGCAGTGAGAATAATTGATGGTAAAAACAATGGCACGAGGGCATTCGCAATGAGGAAATTAAAGGTTAGGTTAGAAATGAAGTTAATGGGTGAAGATGAGCCGGCTTCTATGGTGTGGTCAGGTAGACGGTGACAGTTTACCTTGGAAAATAACGGTACCGAGCGAGTTGGCCGCGTAGCTATGAGTTTGCCTTCAGAAGATGGTTTTCCGTGGTTTCCCATTTCCACACCAGGCAAATGCTGGGGTTGAACCTTAATTATAGATACGGTCGCTACCTTCCCAATCGTAGCTATTTCCGTTTCTTACGTCGCCGAATACCTTCGATGTGATAGTGCGACATTAAACCACTAGCAAGAATAGTGGTCTCGGCCATAGAGGTAAGAGAAGTATAGGAAGTCCACAGAACTGTTGCAGCTAGAGGATTGTGGAGGTGACCAGTTAAATCATAGAGGCTTGCAGACTGAACGTTGAGCAGCATAACAGTCGTCGGGCTGAGTAGAGCGCTGACCTTTTGAGCCCAACTTGCAAGTTTCGATCCCGGCTCAGTCCGGTGTTATTTGAAGGTGCTAAAATACGTCAGCGCCGTGTCGGTAGATTTACCGGCACCTTAAAGAACTTCTGCGGGACAACATTCCGGCAACTCAGCGTCTACAAAAACAGTGAAAGTAGTTAGTGGGACGTAAAATCAATAACAATAAATTAAGCACAACAATCTATAATCAAGATGTACGTATTAATGAATATTCAACAATATGTACATTGTTTTCAGTCCAATCCAGTGGAGATAACGCACGTATACATGACATATTATGTGGTTTTCTGTGCGGTCAGTATCCATATGTGTCTGGAAATAAACTCTTCACAGAGCCCTTTTATAGAAGACAATCTGATATCTTGTCTAAAAGCAGTGCTACAAAGGATCCATCGTCGGGGCTATACGAGGCGGCAAATGTGTTCAGTTTACTCCAATGGACGTGGGCTCGATTCTCAATCAAGGAATGGAAGAATTTATGAATAAGACGTAGTTACTGCTGTCGACGGTGTGACGTATCCACTCTTGCCCACAGATGTCTGACAAAATTGTGACGTGTCGGGTCACCTTTATGTTAATATAAATAAGTAATATATCATTGTTTCTCCATAAACAATATCCCATGAGCACAAGCCTTCAAGCTTATAGCTTGAAAACGATAGTTGGTAATTAATAATGATACGTATTAATAATACGTAATAAGGCTCTAAAAACTCCCAGGGGTGGGGTGACGGAACACTAACCATTAAGTACACTAACTTGAAAGTTAAGGATCATTAATAAGAATGTAAGAAAATACAAATTAAAACAGCTATATATTAGGGTGAAAAACGTGACGTAACGGCGTATTAACGGAATCTGAACTTACGGAAGCAAAATAAAAATTGAATGAAATAAACTCTAAGAACATGAATTGTAACGCGTAGACTTGCAGTAATTTATGCCATTAGCTCACCATTTGTAGACTCTGTTATCTGGATTCCATTTATGTAGCAGCTGATGATTGATGGATCTCTCGTACAGGCGGCGTCATCTCTTGTTGTGGATTCCAGTCCTATTTCTGCTTTGTGCATAGTACACTAGTTGTACTACGACTTTTCCTGCCTTTAGCACTTCCTACTGTACTCCTTAAATAAAGTCGTAATGAGTCCTAATTTTAATAGCAAAACCACCATGGGTTACGTTCATGGAGAGAATACACTTGTATTCTACCGTATTACGGAAATGTAGCGTAACTAAATTCATAACAAAATCTCTCCTACCCTATACCAGTCAAAACCGGTCTCCCGTTGACTTTAGCTCTCGTCATTGAGATAACAGGTCCCAATGAGATTAACTTTTGAGTAGTACATTACTCAGATGCGAGGTGCACTAAGTTAAGATCTTCTTCGATGTCAGGACGTACAGCCCTCCTCCGATGATAGATTAGAATCGTCGTAAGAGTCTCTCTCAAGCCCTAATCGTCGATGTATATAGCCTTCAAAATCTCCCTGCATCAACATCACATGGTCCAGTAAGATTTGATGTACCATCCCTTCTCCTGTCCATTGGGATGAATCCACCACGTTGCTTCATTACGTTCATTCATACAGGCTGAATTTTCCCGTGGAAATAAAACGTCATGAAGCTAACTTCGAAAATTAGGCGTTACCAAGGTTTCAACTGTCTCCTCAGAGTTTGGAGGGGGTACGGTCTCTCGTAAGCTTGATGACGTACATTTCCTGGCAATGGGCTGAAATTAGCCTGCTGACTCCGGTCACCTCACTACGGCTATTGGAAAATTTACTGCAAGCTATTAATACGAATGATGTTGAAATACTTTACACAATAAGTTGTTCGTTCAGAATACGTTAAAGCCGCGATACAAAGAAATGAAATGATGATGTGAAATGGATGATTAAAATCCTATATATATTTACATTATAATTTAAAAATGACCTACCAGTGATTAAATATATACATCTTATCAATTAATTATATAGTTCAATAATTTAATACATGCTGTGATGTTCCAAACATCACAACGTGCTTAGTACAGTCCGTCCGCTCTACAGCAAAAATGAGTGAGAGAATAATATCTGAATGCAAAGAATATAGAGGTAAGCACTCGTTTTGTTCTGGGTGATTTCTGACAAAATAGTAGTGTAACGAAAATTTTGCGAAGTTTGGGCTATGAAGACTTGAAAGAAAGGAGACGAGCAGCTCGACTAAGTGGTATTTTCAGACCTCTTAATGGAGAGAGGGCGTCGGCTGACATTAGTAGACGCAGTTTGAGTGGTGTTTTTGAAAGTAAGAAATGTCACAATATGAAGATATAATTGGAATTCAAGAGGACAAATTCGAGCAAATATTCGCTTATAGGAAGTTGAGTTAGGAATTTGAATAATTTACCAAGGGAGATGTTCAATAAATGTCTGACTTGAAAATGATAACCTAAAACCTGTTTTCAGACATTGACCGGGTCAGGTTTGTAAAGAATGAATCATATATAGGCTAATAGTAAGATGTGGTCGCAACCCCCAAATTGATTTATTAATCACTGATAGATGCTATGAAATGAGAATGTTGCTGGAATGAAAGGTGATAGGGAAAACCGGAATACCTGGAGAAAAACCTGTCCCGCCTCTGCTTTGTCCAGCACAAATCTCACATGGAGTGGTCGGGATTTGAAACACGGTATCCGGCGATGGGTCCGACGCGCTGCCGTCTGAGCCACGGAGGCTAAATTTCTATGTTATTTACAGTTATTTAAGAAAAGACTAGGTAATCAAGGGATGCGGAATTTGTCACCTGGATGACTGCCCAAAATGCAGTTCAGTGGTGATTGATTGATTGATTGATCGATTGATTTAGTTATTGATTGATTGGTTTATTGATTGATTGACTCTATCCCTATTACTGAGAGTGCTGATTGCGCGGTTCGGAGCGCGTAGCAGTGAGCGTGCATTCGGGAGATTGGGTTCGAATGCAATAGCCCACATTTTTACCTAGAATCCTTAAGTACCGGTTCGTGGTCGGACTTTTCATTTCAAAACTCCCATAATTCATCGGTCAGGATTTGAACCGCGGCTCACCTTGGTGAGAAGCCTGTTATAATGTTACTCGGCTATCATGCCTCCAGTTTCATATACAGAGCGTGGAGTTGTAGAGAAAATTCACTTTACGGATGGTCGAGAGATTGAACTTCTTCGTTGAACTCATAAGAACTTCTTGTTCGCATTTTCCTTTCAGTATTTAAATATTCCCTGAACAGAGCCAGGAATTAAAGCCATAATGATAGCGTGAGAAATCAATGTCCTAGTCTGTGTATAACGGTGGCTGCTCAACATAGTTTATACGAATATGTGGTTCAGGTTTATTATAAACATATCTAAGGGAAATGTTTTCTGCGAAACATAACTTGCAGCTCTAATGATGACCTCCATACTGACGGGGGACAGTGTTGTTATAACACTAAGTAAAGTTATGTATAATTGTACTTACGTTTATGACCATGAACATCTGAGTATGTTACATGCTACGGTTCTCATATTATGGTCCATTATCCTCTGAGGAAAGTTATATGCTACTGTACTGCGTTTAGGGCCATGATACTCCGACGAAAGTTATATGCTACCGTACTGACGTTTAGGTCCATGCACCTTGTAGTAAAGCATATGCTACTGTAGTGACGTTTAGGTCCATGATATTCTGAGAAACATTATATGCTACTGTACTGACGTTTAGATCCATGATACTCTGAGGAAATATGCTACTGCACTGACGTTTAGGTCCACGATACTCTGACGAAAGTTATATGCTACTGTACTGACGTTGAGGTCCATGATACTCTGAGGAAATATGCTACTGCACTGACGTTTAGGTCCATGATACTCTGAGGAAATATGCTACTGCACTGACGTTTAGGTCCATGATAATCTGAGGAAATATGCTACTGCACTGACGTTTAGGTCCATGATACTCTAAGGAAATATGCTACTGCACTGACGTTTAGGTCCATGATACTCTGATGAAAGTTATATGCTACTGCACTGACGTTTAGGTCCATGATACTCTAAGGAAATATGCTACTGCACTGACGTTTAGGTCCATGATACTCTGACGAAAGTTATATGCTACTGCACTGACGTTTAGGTCCATGATAATCTGAGGAAATATGCTACTGCACTGACGTTTAGGTCCATGATACTCTGAGGAAATATGCTACTGCACTGACGTTTAGGTCCATGATACTCTGAGGAAATATGCTACTGCACTGACGTTTAGGTCCATGCACCTTGTAGTAAAGTATATGCTACTGTAGTGACGTTTAGGTCCAAGATATTCTGAGAAACGTTATATGCTACTGCACTGACGTTTAGGTCCATGATACTCTGAGGAAATATGCTACTGCACTGACGTTTAGGTCCATGATACTCTGAGGAAATATGCTACTGCACTGACGTTTAGGTCCATGCACCTTGTAGTAAAGTATATGCTACTGTAGTGACGTTTAGGTCCATGATATTCTGAGAAACGTTATATGCTACTGTACTGACGTTTAGATCCATGATGCTCTGAGGAAATATGCTACTGCACTGACGTTTAGGTCCATGATACTCTGATGAAAATTATATGCTACTGTATTGACGTTTAGGTCCATGATAATCTGATGAAAGTTACAGTATATTCTACTGTACTGACGTTTAGGTCTATGGTACTCTGAGGAAAGTTATATGCTACTGTACTGACGTTTAGGTTCATGATCTTCTGAGGAAAGTTATATGCTACTATACTGACGTTTAGGTCCACGAACCTATGAATAAAGTTATATGCTACTGTACTGACGTTTAGGTCCATCGTACTCTGAGGAAAATTATGTGCTACTGTACTGGCGTTTAGGTCCATGATACTCTGAATAAAGTTATATGCTGCTGTACGGTCGTTTATGCTCGTGATCTTCGGAGGGAAGTTATATGCTATTTTACTGACGTGTAAGTCCATGATTCGCTGAGGAATGTTACATGCTGCCATACTAACGTTCATGTCCATGGACCTCTGAGTAATGTTACATGATATTATACTGATGTGTAGGTCCATCGTCAGCTCAATAAAGTTTATGTGCTCTTATCCACACCTCAGACATTCTAAATAACGTTATACACAGCTACTGTACCGATGTCCTCGTTCACGGCGTTCTGATTGTGAGTAGCGTTATAAACTGCTGTACAGACGCCCACGACTCCTAAATATAATTTACCGGTTACGTCAGAAGGAAGCTAATACTACTCTTGTTTCTTTCACGAGGAAATATGTTCACACAATGTGGTTAATTGAAATGTTATGGATACCTCACAGTAAGTAATAAAACTACTCTTAACGTGGCTATAAGAAGTGCATTCTTACAGCTTTTATTCCCCTGTATAACGCAAGAAAACTCATCTTTTATTATTTCTGTTCTGGAGTCAGTGAGACAGATGTTTCCAACATTTTTCTGCGTCTGTAAAACAACATTACATGATTAAGATTCGCCTACAGGGAGATATAACAGTTTCATAATGAAAAGAATTATACGGTACAGCTATTGGAATCATTGAGTAGTTTAAGATTAAAGGAACCGAATATTTTATGAGGACACATAATGCCGAATGCTCACAATGCTAAATCATGTAATATATAGCGAACACTTTCTCAGAACCTATTGAAGTTCTACATGCAAGGTTATGCATGCATATCTTGTTTTCAACAAGAAATTATTGCTTTCAGAAAGGAATCATTATTTTATTTTTGATATATTTTGAATTAATAAATTTTCAATGTTATTTCCTCACGTTTATGTCTAATAAATCTGACCCATCTCCAAAATATCATACCTGTATATCGTCGTTGCCGGGATGAAACCTCCTATGTGATAATATTTTTGGAGATATACTGACCCGCAACACATACATTAAGAAGAGCGAGAATGCCTTGGCAATATTCACACAATATTGAAACTTAGATGACAGAACCGTACCGGTTAAAGTTCTAAGCTAAAATATTTCACATAGGAGGTTTTGCCCCGGCAACGACGATATACAAGTCATTAGTGTACAGTAAAATAAATGACGATATTTCAAATTTCTGCATTCAACAAAGGCTGAGAATACAGTGTGTTCCTACATTTCTATTACACACTTTGAGGGCTTGTAGGCGGTACCGACTAGAATTTTTTTTTGAATAGGAACCGGGGTGCGGAAGCGTACCGTTTCTCCACTACAAACAAAACCTAACAAAACGAACCGAGAGCCAGGTGGAGTTAGAAGGTTTTGCGTGTGTGGCTTATGGCAACGGTGAATGCTCGACTACCAGATGTTTGTGAGCGAATGTACCGGAAGAAGATACGCAGCTAGAATATTTGTATTGAAGAGGGTGGTCGTCACGTCGAGCTGTTCTTGTAAGTGGACACACGAGTACTTCAACAATGACGTACGTACTCCGCTCTGCTTAATGTCGCAGAAAACTTGCGACGTTTAAACACATGTTGGTGTTTCGCTTGTAGCAGGCAACCAGTGCGTTTCCTTTTTTAATTTTTTTTTTACTTCACACCGACACAGATAGGTCTTATGGCTAAGATGGGACAAGGAAGGGCTAGGAGTGGGAAGGAAGCGGCCGTGGCCTTAATGAAGGTACAGCCCAAGCATTTGCCTGGTGTGAAAATGGGAAACCACAGAAAACCATTTTCAGGGCTGCCGACAGTGGGGTTCGAACCTACTATCTTCCGAATACTGGATACTGGCCGCACTTAAGCGACTGCAGCTATCGAGCTCGGTAGTGCGTTTCTTGACATGGTTTCTTATTCAAAATATTATCTACTCGGCCTCCCCTCAAAAGGTGTTAGAGTAATTTAGATATACCCCCTGTGTCCCTTGCGTTTATAAAATTAACCTACGGGAAATGATTATTAAAGTCTCCTCTTTACCGCATGAAATGAAATAGCGTATGTCTTTTAGTGCCGGGAGATCCCAGGACGGGTTCGGCTCGCCAGGTGCAGGTCTTTTGATTTTACTCCCGTAGGCGACCTGTGCATCGTGATGAGGATAAAATGACGATGAAGACAACACATACACCCAGGCCCCGTGCCAGGGAAGTTAACCAATGGTGGTTAAAATACCCGACCTTGCCGGGAATCGAACCCGGGACCCCTGTGACAAAAGGCCAGCATGCTAACCATTTAGCCATGGAGCCGGACGCTTTAGCGCATGGAGCATATGTACTTTACAAAGAAAAATGATTAACATTTTAGACAAGATATGGGCTTTGGGGCTTATGCCGAGTCAAGAAAACAAGGCGAAACGCTTTACGTTTCGCAGAGAAGTTTGCACCGCGTGTTGAGAAGAACATCTGAATAAAGTTCTACAATATTTATTATTGGAGAAGTCTTCCTCGTGAACAGCTGAGATGTTCTTCTGAAGACGCAGACCAAAGTTCTCTGCGAAACGTGAAGAGTTTCACCTTATTGTCTTGACTCGGCATAAGCCCAAAAACCCACATCATGTCTACAAGTACGGAGCGTGAAAGCATCAGTGTTAGCAATGACACTTCCAGTTGAGATATTAACACAATTTAGGCCTATACACCATTATAAAGAGAAATTGAACCGGTAGTTTGAAGAAGGGAACAATAGCCAAAAAATCTAAATTCGTTTATTTTTTGCACCAAACATGTGTTATCGTATAGACCAGGGCCTGTCAAACGCCCAAAATCTCATGCGTGCAGATCGAGGCGCAAGAGCTCCGTGCACTGTGCATCGGTGCCGCTCGGCATGGCTCGGATCAACGCTTCTTCTCTGGGCTACTCGCCTAAGCTCGGCTCTACTCGGCTATACTCGGCTCACCTCAGCCCGGATTTGGAGCGCTACGGCGCAAGTGGGGCAGAGGGAGACAGGCGGAGCGAGCGAGACAGGCGTGAGGAAAGAGAGAGTAAGCGCTATTGCTCCAAATTGAGGAGTTGGGGGGTCTGCACTCTGGTCAACCAAGCCAAGTCGTCTTTTGCAGCCTGCACAGTGCACCCTGAGAGGCCCTGGTATACGCTTATTCTTAGTAATAGAAAGGGACCGAAAACCACTGGCGTCCTGGTGTAATTGGACCTGGAACTATTCATCAGGTTGAAGAAGGGAACACATCCAGGTTTTTCTTCCTCTTGAAACAGATACCGAGCTTGTCCGCCATCACTTTGGTCGTGCTGGCTTTCGCTTCGGAGGGTCCCGGGTTCGATTTACGGCCGGGTCGGGGATTTTAACCTTCATTGGTTAATTCCATGGCCCGGGGGCTGGGTGTCTGTGCTGTCCCCAACATCCCTACAACTCACACACTACACATAACACTATCCTCCACCACAATAACACGCAGTTACCTACACATGGCAGATGCCGCCCACCCTCATCGGAGGGTCTGCCTTACAAGGGCTGCACTCGGCTAGAAATAGCCACACGAAATTGAATGTTGTTATTATTATTATTATTATTATTATTATTATTATTATTATTATTATTCCGTTTTGGCATACTAGGGACCACGTTCCAATTTCATTTCTTCATCCTTTGTTGTTGTTTCTTCCTTTTCTAATATTCCTTCACTGTTTCACTTTTCTTGTTTCTTTTTTCTTCCTTCAGACCACTTTGTGACGGTTTTCTTTGCCTCCCCCCTTGGAATCCTTCCATCTTTAAACTTTATTATTATTATTATTATTATTATTATTATTATTATTATTATTATGAAAAATGAAATGGCGTATGGCTTTTTTTTAGTGCCGGTGTGTCCGAGGACATGTTTGGCTCGCCAGGTGCAGGTCTTTTGATTTGACTCTCGTAGGCGACCTGCGCGTCGTGATGATGATGATGATGAGATGATGACGAAGACGACACATACACCCAGCCCCAGTGCCAGAGAAATTAACCAATTAAGGTTAAAATTCCCGACCCTGCCGGGAATCGAACCCTGGACCGTTGTGACCAAAGGCCAGCACGCTAACCATTTAGACATGGAGCCGGACATTATTATTATTATTATTATTATTATTATTATTATTATTATTATTATTATTATTATTATTATTATTATTATTATTATTATTATTATTATTATTATTAACTGCTGTTCAGATTATTGTTGACTAGCAAATGTACCCGTACTTCGCTACGGTATTCTGTCTTCTAAACACGCAGTGAGTAAGATTATATGAAATTCCATGTCTTAGCGCTATCTGAGAAAGGAATCGGCGAGGACCTCATACGTTGTTTCCAATGTAAGGTGCACGTTGGGGAAATTTTGATGATAATGGAGGCCACATTGCCTACTGCCATTCACAATTGAGATCGGGAGTTTCTACAATAACGGCAGGCTCGCTTGCCTACAGCCATTCGCAATAAAAATGGATAGTTTTTATTATAATGACAGGCCCCATTTCCTCATGCCAGTCACCATCGAGTTGGAGAGATTTGATTATAATCGAGAAATGCTGCGCGATCTATAAAGAATTGTGATACGACAATAAGGCATAGGACCAATGTTGAATATCTTTCCAAATTGAGCAGCTATTGTGTAATCTGCTTTGTGAAATGACTTTCCGTTTAGAAAGTAGTTACCACGAAACGATGGACTACAACTAATTGAAATTGCCTCCAAACATCGATATTTTCCGGGGCCTAAAAGTAATACATTTGAACAGCCTGGAACGTTCCCTCAAATGACCAAGCGCAATTATGTACATAACAAGAAGTGTTCAATATGGAGCGACGTTTATCATATTGTAGACTGATTTGACAGAAAATCAATAGTATAACAGGAAATGGAAGAAAACTGTAGTGTTTTCCCCATAAACCCCCATTCTGTTGAGTGATTTTTAAATCGTATGCATATCTAATTCTTTTCCCGAATGAGTATACTCTATATATTATGAAGTTTGGTCGAGATCTATCCAGCCGTTTCGCTGTGATGGTGGAACAGACGGACAAACAGACACGAAACCTAAATCCGGTCTTTAGTTGACCTAAATCGGATAAATATCTGAATAATTGGCAGAACAAACCATTGTTTAGATAGATAACCTCATGTTACGCAGTTTATGAAAGGTTTGTTTTGTGTTTATTCTATGAAGTCTAAGTTTATTATACACTATCAATTGATCTGTTAATCTAAAGAACGTCGTTTAAAAAGCTTTAGTTTGGTCTGTCTTGTGCGATGTTTGTAGTTTTTGTGTGTAGAAATGCATTGTGACTGCTAGATCTAGTTCGGTGTTTAGTTTAGTACCATAAGGTCTTCATTTACATACGAAAGTGACACTGAAACTACTCCTGTAAGGAAACAGAAAGGGATTCGTCCTCCAGAAACATATTTATGAAGTACAGACAATCAAAAGACTTGATGGTGAAGATTATACCCCACATTCCAACAGAAAAAGCTTCCAATGAAAACATTACAATACAAGACAAGAAGATCCAAGATGTAGGCAAGATAGTAACATACAATCCAGATGAGTAGAAAACATATTATGGAAAAGTGTTGATGAAACCAACTACTGCAATAAGTGCAGATGACAGTGGAAGTGAAGGGCAGTAATGATTTTCAGAGCACGTCTTTATATACGAGGGTCGATTCATAAGTCATGGCAACTATTTTTTTTTTCGAGAACAGGAGACAACACGGAAAATCTAAGATATGCATTTGGAAATATAGGGCATGTACTTATGCATAGTGCCTGAAGACAAATTCTGACTTCAGGAGATTCTCGTAGGAAAGTGACAGAACACAGGCCATTGGTAAACATTGTTTTATTATGGTATAGACAACAAATACACAAGACTACGTACATAGGACAGGTCTCCACTCGTTACAGACCTTCGAAATAATCACCCAAGGTTTCCACTGTGCGTTGCCAGCGGTGGGGCAGGCGCTGAATACCATTCCCTGCATGTGTATCGCTAACGTGTGGTACCTCTCTCCGAAATGCTCCTACGAAGTCCTCTTCGTTAGCAAACCGTTGTCCACCTTTTGGCTTCTTGACCTTGGGGATTAGGCCATAGTCACATGGGCTCAGATCAGGCAAATAATGCGGGTGTGGAAGAACCTCCCATCCCCACCGTTGTAAGCGACGCTGAACGATGGCTGCTGTGTGAGCTGTCGCGTTATCGTGTAGGATTATGGCGTTATAGATTATGGCATGGCATTCACACCTAATGCTTCCCGCAGTTCTGCATGGCGGGATGGCTTGCATTTCTGCAGCGGAGAACTGCTATTGTAATATACGATCGTTGCTCCTACTCGTTGATTTCCGTTTCGTGACGCTCTCACTCACACACTGAAGTTGGGGGCATGCTTAGACCCACACTGTTGTTTACATACACCATCTAGTGGCATCATACGCAAGTACATACCGTACGTTTCCAAATGCATATCTTAGATTTTCCGTATTATCTCCTGTTCGCGAGAAAAAATAGTTGCCATGACTTATGACTCGACCTACCTATAAAAATTCAGCCTGCGTATATCTGTGTTCACAAAACTGTAAAGGTATTTTCGTGGATTGACTTGACATTTTGACACAACGCTGCAGTCAAATACGAGCCTGTTTAGGAAGTGGTTTGAACGAAATTGGATAGGTAGTGTTTTATAATAAGTAATTTTATGGAATTAATTTAATTAAAAATCCGTACCAAGATTGGATCGACCTTTATGGACAGATTGTCGTTAGGCGACAATGACTTACGCCATATAATTATTGTCCGATAAGAACTGTTGTGTATAGGAGGATAGAAACACGTCGCCATGTTTTCTGAAGCACCTTTCTTGCTAGGAGGTTCATGTAATTAGGCAACTCTTTGCCTGTTATTTGGAGAAAGGAATCCAACATGCCGTGATCTAGATGTACTTTCATGTAACTAGGCAATTCATTGCCTGTTATTGTAAATGTGAATAAAAAAATGAATAAATGTGTCCTGTGCTCGCAAAATTCTAGAAATAGTCGATCGTCGTCTGTGTTTTTGTCAGTCATAGCACGAGTTTTATGAGTTGAACTGAGGAGAAGAACAGCACAACAGTCTTAACAACGCCAAGAACAATTATATCAACAGCTAAGACGAATACAGTTGCAATATCTGAATGATTGAGTTTCATATCCTAAAAACGCTCTTAGTCCTAGTACGGCAGCCTTAGTAAGTCATAGTACCACGTTCGAACACAGCCCGCCCTTCTCGACACGCAATCACAGAACATCAATGGATATGAAACCGCACTGATCAAGAACTTTTAAACAATAATGAACGTGTTAGAGTCAGAACTTCTCGAAGGCGAGCAGAAGAATTGGCAGATCAGCGGGAAAAAAGTCTTGAAATCTTACGAGTTGAATCGAGGAGAAGAAGTGCGGCACAATCACCTCAACAACGCGAAGAACAATTAAATCAACAGCGAAGACGTAGACTGTGCAGTTGTAATATCTGAATGATCGAACTTCATATCACCGACTTGCTTTTTAATATGAACAGGATATTCAAACGATTACCTCATGTAGGCCTAAATTCGTTCAAATCGGAAAAAATGGACAAAGTTTGTCCGCACTGTACTGCAATGACATTTAAAGGAAAAACCTCGGGAATGAAAACCTAAACCTGTTTTCCAGTCATTGATCTGGTTAGGGATGTAATGAATGAAGCATATATAGGCTGTTAGTACGATGGGGTTGCCACTCCCAAAGTGAAGCTACCTGAATTTAAGCAACCAAAAGAATCACTGAAAAGTTTTCGAAACGGAATAACTGACGATTCAAAACATTTCCTCCTAAACATAAGAAATTACAATTCCTGTTTTCAGATGAATTCATTCGGCATTAACGTTAAAGCAGACCATTTTATGCCGACATTTAAAATTCATGGGCAAATTTACCACAGATTGTTAGTCTTTGCTTTCTTTTCCCAGCATTAATCATAAATGTCTCCAAATATATTTCATCGGAAATGAAA
This sequence comes from Anabrus simplex, assembly GCF_040414725.1. Classification (NCBI taxonomy): domain Eukaryota; kingdom Metazoa; phylum Arthropoda; class Insecta; order Orthoptera; family Tettigoniidae; genus Anabrus; species Anabrus simplex. Next base: position 353,438,070 of record NC_090268.1, on the reverse strand, counting down.
ATGATCAATTGAATGCACGCTGCCAAATCTGTACTGGAATCAGAAGCCATATTGTTGACTCGTTACAAAATATGTTACATGACAACAGTCATTCAATTTGAATGTTGGAAAGGGCGATTGATCTCATATTCGCTTTAATACATCTATTTACTTACCCATTAATTTCAAATCAGACTGAGGTTCAGTGAAGCGTGGCCGGGTTTAGCTAGTTTTGTATATGAAAAATGAAAACCTAAACCAGTTTTCCAGTCATTGATCGGGTTAGGGATGTAATGAATGAAGCATATATAGGCTGTTAGTACGATGGGGTTGCCACTCCCAAAGTGATATATATTAATGACTGAGAGATGCTATGAAATGAGAATGCAGAGTGGAATTAAAGATGACAAGGAAAACCGGAGTACCTGGAGAAAAACCTGTCCCGCCTCCGCTTTGTCCAGCACAAATCTCACATGGAGTGACCGGGATTTGAACCACGGTATCCAGCGGTGAGAGGCCGACGTGCTGCTGTCTGAGCCACGGAGGCTCAGTTTTATATATAATGCTTTCAAAACGTGTGAGTAATTTAGAACCTTACTGTATTCGAGTTGTGTGAGCGAATCGTATCCATGAAATTTCACTCTCATTTTTGTCCTAAATGGATGAAAATAATTGCTTTCGCGGAAATAAGCAGTAAAATTAACGGCAAATTGATAAATACCATTATTACTAGAGAATTATAAATTACGTAAGTACGGCGACTATTTCGCTGTAGACACGACTCTCTTCTGTGACATTCCGCTTCATCGTGCCGTCTTTTGTTTCCTGTTTGACGTCCAGGGCTAGTATCGACGAATGGAAGTGCTAAGTCTGCGATTTCTCAATATCTTCGTCCAGCGCGGGCAGTTCAAACGGGAAAGTGGAGGTGAAAATATATCGTAAATAACACAAAAATAATTCTTGTTGATAGAAAAATAGCAGATCCCCGGACCAATAATTATATTAATTAATTATGAAATAGGCATAACAATCGTATATGAAAACATCACTAAATAACATCGAGCAAGGCAAAGAAGTGAGCAAAGACTTCACACACAAACGTGTTACATGAACAGAAGACATACTGAAGCATTGTGACGTACTAGAATTCATGCTCGTAATGTAGCAAAGTATGTACGTATATATTTCTCTAGTAACAACAGTATTTATTAATTTACTGATAATCTTACTCTTAATTTGCGTAAAATCAATTATAATGTTCCATTCAGGACAAGAATAACGAAAAAAATCATGGATACGATTCATTCCGTACCCCTATATACGTTACATTAGTGATGTTTAGAGAAAACGTAGTTCCGGTGTTTTAATGAACTATTTTTATGCCTATTTCGTAATCAGTTTGAAGAAGGGAACAAATCCACTTTTTAATATCGTGTTATTTTGCTACGAACAGTCCAATTGATCAGCAGCCCAAGGTACTGGAAGAGCGAGTTAAAGTGAAGAAACTCCCATGAAAGTTAAGTTAAGAATAATAATAATAATTGGCTTTACGTCCCACTAACTTCTATTTCGGTTTTCGGAGACGCCGACGTGCCGGAATTTCGTCCCGCAGGAGTTCTTTTACGTGCCAGTAAATCTACCGACACGAGGCTGTCGTATTTGAGCACCTTCAAATACTGCCGGACTCAGCCAGGATCGAACCTGCCAAGTTGGGTTAAGTTAAGAAAAATAATACATAGGAAGTAGTTTTCATTTTCTCAATAACCAGTTTTTGTACTCGTTCTCTTTCTCAAAATGCGGATTCAATTGTCCTCGATTCAGAACCTAAAATAAAAAAAGATACTGTTCGGTGCCCCTTAGGAAGTTCTTATTGAATAACTTGTGAGAGTGTAAACTAAGAATTACGATATATCAGGAAGAAATTACGGAAGAATATTCTTCGTGATATTGAACAGAACATTTTTCATAGTACCTTAGAATTAGACTTTCTCTATGGCAAGAGATTCGTAATTCACGGTGTTTTCCACTCCCAAGGAAACAACACGTGGTCTTTAAACTGGACGTCCAGCCTAGAGTTCGTAACACGCTCTATACTGATTATAACATAACATTGTTCGATATAGAATTGTTGGATACGAGTATTTGCATTCAGGAAATAAACATGTTATACGTAACTGCCATCTAAAGAATTAACATTGTTCATATTCTTACGAATTATGATAGTGGTAAGACAGTCGGGGTTAGAACCCACTATCTCCCGAATGCAAACTTACTTTTTAAATTCCGTTGCAAAGGTATGTATCACAAACAAGGGCTTTCAAAAAATTAGGTCTTTGACATGAGGTACTATTACAAACTTTACAACCTTTCTTGGATGCGTAATTTCAAATGTGCAATCATTTTTTTTTTTTTTTTTTTGCCAGTTGCTTTACGTCGCACCGACATAGATAGGTCTTATGGCGACGATGGGACAGGGAAGGGCTAGGAGTGGGAAGGAATGCAATCATTTTAAAGGAACAGGTGATTAGGAAACGGCATTATTATTAAGAACTTATCGCGACCACGGTTTTTTGTGAGAACAGAAGATATTGAACTTTTAATTGTAGAGGACTAATTGAATTATTAATACCCAGAGATGGTCGGTCTATATATGAAGAATGACTACTATTAATAATGTCACTTGCGTTACGTCCCACTACCTAATTTTACGGTTTTCAGAGATGCCGAGGTGCCGAAATTTAGGAGTTAATTTATTTGCCCGTAGATCTACCGACACGAGCCTGACGTATTTGTGCACCTTCATATACCACCTCACTGAGCCAAGATCGAACCTGCCAATTTGGGGTCTGAACCACTCAGCGCGGCAGAATGTCTACCAACAGTTTAAATGAAGCAATTCGAAAAGTTAGCCCGGGCGAGTTGACCGTGCGGTTAGGGGCGCGCTGCTGTGAGCTAGCATCCCGGAGATAATGGGTTCGAGTCCCACTGTCGGCAGCCCTGAAGATGGTTTTCCATAGTTTCCCATTTTCACACCAGGCAAATGCTGGGACTGTAACTTAATGAAGGCCACGGCCGCTTCCTTCCCACTCCTAGGCCTTTCCTATTCCATCGTCGCCATAAGGCCTATCTGTTTCGGTACGACGTTAAGCCCATTGCATCAAAAAGTTGGAGGCTGTAACAAAACGGAAGAGGATCGTGTCACAAGCAGTTACCACATCCCAAGTCTCCTCTATGAAACAGTGGTAGTGTATCGACCTCCAGAACCTAACATTATAAGTTCAAACCCGGCAGAGGTAGTCGCTCGTAAAAAACGCGTCAAGCCCATCAGCAGATGAATTAAGGCGAGCAAAGCGAATATTACAAATTGTACTTGTGAATGTAATTCATAAGGATTGCGAGAATTCTTTGGATAATTGCGACTGTTGAATGACAGAACTTTATATTTAAGTATATTGCATGTTGGTTCATTTCACATCAGGATTTACGTAAATAACTTCTACTAAGGTTATGAAACCTCATAGTTTAGGGTATGGTATCTTCACGTGGTGAGTAATATAAATTCTAGGGACTTAACAATTCTCGTGGAATTTATTCATTTAATTGTTATCGTATGACATGTTTTCGCGGAAATATATTGTGTTGCGAATTTAAATACAGTGTGTGAAATTTCGCACTTGCCACAATGCTAAGAACTTGGGCGTACCACGGCGAAAATACAACTATACAAGTAAATATACTCTAATATTTTCATTTTCTTCGTATGAGGGCAGGTTACCTTTATGAAAATCCCAACCGAAAATGTACCTCTTACGTAGAATAAACCAGTGTGTTTCACTCATTTTCCCGAACTGATGATGAATTCTGCTTTTGACTTTGTTACACAGATTTACAGCATAAAAGTGGACAATAACCAATCGATCCTACATATGGTTATTTCTTTTATTTATTTTCTCCCCAAAATTAATGCGAGTAAAAACAAAACCCAGTCTAATAATGTAGAATTAAATGCAATTTATAAAACCTAACCTTCTGCTAAATGATTTTAGCATTTTGATGCATACATTTTAAAATCAATCTATTACTATTAGATAACACTTAGATGTTGGATGCAATGCACCTTAATAATAAAATAATTAATACTTAAGTAATTATTAAGGAATTATTTATCTGCAATTTCCGTGAATGTGGGAAGTAACAAACAGATCTTGCTGGTCAGTGCATTAATCTTTGAGAAATCGTGGGCTATTCCTAAACAAAAAGTGATTAATACAAATGTTTGTGTGGAAGAAAGGATCTCAAGAAAGTCTTCGAAGGATAATGGAGGAAGTGTCGAGAAGAAAGAAGAAGAAAGCGACTGTGTTTATGGCCATCTACAGTTACGGAGGTTAAGTCTATTATTATTATTATTATTATTATTATTATTATTATTATTATTATTATTATTATTATTATTATTATTATTGTACCGGGAAGTACACCCGAACGCCGCGCATTTAAATCTTGCGCCCAAAAAACTCCTCTACAGGAGAAACACTGAACTTGAAGCTAGACCTATTTAAACCTTTACTCAGAAGATGTCACTACTGTAAAATTGTTATTGTGAAGTTTCCAGTACTGTGTGAGTTTCAACTTGTTTTTGTTTCCGTTCATCAAGAAGTTTGGACATTCTCTCATAGATGTCACTGCTAGAAAACTATGATCATGCACCCTGGTGCAAAGAGAAAGAACTTTTTTGAAGAAGTTTTGTATTCATAAGTTTTTTTACTAATTGATGTTCATTTATTTTTGGGTTGGCAATATTTATCTTTTATTTCCGCCAGTTTTGAATCCAGCCAATACCTAATTTTTGTAATTAATTTCCAACCAATCCTGTATTTCTTCTTCGATTCTGAGGGCCACTTTTAAATTTGACCAATAAAATTCTGTGGGTGTGTCCTGAAATGTCTAGAACCTTCCCCGAGAGTTTATAAACTGCGGATTTTCACACCTCTTGGCCGTTTGATCAACATCTAACTTAGTGTGTGTGTCAAGAAGGAGGCGGGAGGTGCCTCTTTCATCAGGCAGCAGTACTCCGACAAGGTATGGCCACTTAACATCTTCACTTTTTGCTAGCTCCGCAGTTTAACCCGAGGGAAAGGTTCGAAACTTTAACTATAACCAACTTCCTTAAAATGTAAATCTCCTTTCAGTTCATGTAAACATTTCATAAATCTTCAACTGTAAATCGGGGATAGAGAGTGATACATCCTCTAGAGCTCCCCTTCATGTTGGTTTGAGGTGACTACATTTTGTAACTGGTTTTATTCCTTCCGTAAAGTCTTATTTTTTTTCTTATACGAGTCACCTCAGTAGTTTGGGAATTGCCCTGTGTCATCGGCCTAGTGCACCTTAGGTTTTAAGAAATCTGTTCTAGGAGTGCAAGTACTCGCCTCCATTCTATTTGTGTGTAGGGCCATTTACTTAACTATTATTCGTGTTCCATGAAGGCCCAGTAGGTTGGGTACAAGATACCCCTGTTTCATTTTTTGTAAGTTGTGCCTTGGTGGCAAGTAATTGTAAGTTTTCTGATATTGCCTTGAATAGGCTTGAAAAACTGAGAGCGTGTCAGCTCTTTTCAAGTGTTGTAGAAGTGCCTCTGGGAGGCTTGATATTTGAAGTTGGGAGCAAGTGCTCTAGGTAATAGGGGCTTTCTGCCCTTTGAACTATTTGGGCTCGTCTGTAAAATTTGAGCTGGGAACTCAAAATTGTAATACTAGGGGCTTGTAGCCCAAGAATGTTAAAGTTCTGGAATCTTGGATCTTTCTAAGTCTTGTTTCTAAATTGCTATGTCATTGTTATCTCACTAAGTGAAAAGATGTTAAAGTTTTGTTGTTTATCGAAAATATAACCTTTGTTAAAATTTTAAATTAACTTTGACTTTGTAGTTAAACCCATTCATCCCGGCACCTTCTTTCACCTCTGCTGGTCCACGGGTAGCCCCGTAACAATTATTATTATTATTATTATTATTATTATTATTATTATTATTATTATTATTATAGGTTTGTTGTTTCCATATTTATATTAATGCATAATAATTATTTGTTTAGCACACTGCCGAGTAAAACATTCAAGTTTTGACCGCGTAGATCGCACTTCAATCCTACTTCTCCAAAATTTACATAGACATGACTTACGAATTACGATGCGATTACAGTTGTTAGTGATCTCACCTGTTATACATTAATACATTTGTGAATATTTCATAATTACAAGGTACAGACGTATCGAGTCTTTGCATTACACGGGTCGGACAGAGGAAACAGTTCGCCTCTTTGCGTGATGTAATCGGAGCCACAGTACAGCCTGTACATTACGAAGGCAGTGATCATAGGTAATAGCAGAGCGAAGCAATCGCAGTGGTGCAATGCTACCAATTTTAAACCAACAGAGTTTAGAGAGCGCACTGACACAGAGGAGCATTAATCTTACAGGTCCGTTGAATCATCCCATCGAGATGAACAGAAAACAGTTCGGAGTAACTCCGCCCTGTCCTATCAACATCAATCAAAACAAGGTACCGAAAACTATGTTCAAACAAGAAAAAGATGAAAGAAGGATAATCGAAAATGTATTATAAAATTATAGGAAGGCAAAACAAACAGATAAAATCACAGCACAAAGTTCACAAGATTATGCTCAGCTCGTGGTATGCGTATGGGGCATTTCAATATGTCGCTTCACAGTCCAGTTTGGTACTCTCATAATATGACATAAATTATAAAACGATGGTAGTGATGTTCCAAATTCATTTAATGCATCCAGAAGGAACAAAGGTAGAATATCCCATTCTACTTTCCGCAATAATTTTGGCGTGATATAAACAAAGAAGGAATTAAAACGGCCTACTCTATCAATACGAATTTACAGACCGGAAAAACAGAAGCTAATTCAATAATAAGCACCAAGCCTAAGTAAACGTCACATGAGGACTAAACTCGGTGTACGAAAGGCAAGTGTTTCGCGCAGATTTTTTTTTTTTTTGCTAGTTGCTTTAGGTCACACCGACACAGATAGGTCTTACGACGACGATGGGACACGAAAGGGCTAGGAGTGGGAAGGAAGCGGCCCTGGCCTTAATTAAGGTATAGCCCCAGCATTTGCCTGGTGTGAAAATGGGAAACCACGGACAACTATCTTCTGGGCTGCCGGTAGTGGGGTTCGAACCTACTATCTACCGAATACTGGATACTGGACGCACTTAAGCGACTGCAGCTATCGAGCTCGGTCGCGAAGAATTTGTAGGTCAAGATGTCTACCTCAGTGGGATACTCAACAAATAAATAAACCAAGAAAGCTATTACTGACAGACCATATTACACTTAAAGACGAAAACTCAAGGAAGTCCAAAAGATAACAACAAATTAATTAAAGAAGGAAACAAATGCAAAAGCAATTTAACCCGGCTTCTTCGGATAATGACAAGTTTGATATATAACATCTAGTCACACAACAACTACTTAGAATCTTTCATCTCCTGCATTCATTTGCCATTTAAATATAGCTTTCAATCAAAAGGCAAGGTCGAGCAATATATACAGGGATAATGTCATTGAAATGACCCAAAATACCTCGCCTATTGTGTCTTACACCTATATACACACTCGTAATCATACTCCACTCATCCACCATTAGGCCCCAAAGGCGAACAGCTTCGGCATTGAATATATTCGACATATTTTAAAAGCAGTCTTGGGGACCAGGTTAATCAGACGGATCAAGTACTATAATTCCAAAACACATCCCTGGCAGTATGACCAAGGAAGAAACGTAAAGACACGACATTAGTGAAATACCAATCGCACACATACACAAATTTAGATCATACTACCGGTATGTCATGAGGTGAAAGCAGTATAATCAATAAGGCTGAGAGAAAAGTAAATAAATTAATATGTATGTTACGTGACAGAAATGTTAAGACAGGCGAACAAAGAAGACGAAAACCAAAACGAATTCTTCAGATCAGAATCGACTAACTAATAATATAAAGGTAACTTACAACTTCCGCGCGAATCACAAGTTCAGGCTCACTTAAATCTTTCGTAGATCTCATAAAATAGAGGAGTTCTTTCATGAATTCTTCCGTCTCAATCATGGCTGAGTGGGAGTTCAAAGGTAGTAAGATCAAGGAGATAAAAACCTTAATTACGAGATGGAACACCAGATCCATCTACCGACTATTAGTCTTGAGGTATTTCAAAGTTGAGATATTGAAAGGAATTTGAAACTCTTAGATAACAGGGACTTCAATAAAAGATAACGTACATTGAGAATCAAGTTACATCTCAGTCGCAAGGAAGTGGCCGTGGCCTTAATTGAGGTGATGTTCCATGATTGGATGATGTGAAAATGGGAAACCACACCACGGAAAACCATCTTCAGGGCAGCCGACGGTGTAATTAGAAACCACCGTCTCTCGAATCATGTGATTATTAATAATTTTATTGGTAATACATCCCAGTAACTACGGAAACGCCAAAGTGCCGGTATTGTGTCCTGTAGTTCAGTAAATCTACAGACACGATGTTGATTTATTTGAGCACCTTCATATACTACTGGACAGAGTCAGGATTGAACCTGCCAAGTCATGTTTAGAAGGCCAGCGCTATACCGTCTGAGCTACTCAGTCTGGCCATACGACTATTGTTACAATTATTATTTTGCTATTGTTTATATCAAAGTGCGTTCACTTCTGGGCAATTACACGCTGCTTCTATGAACATAAACACATTTATAAATACATTTTTATCTGTTGCGTTGCGCAGCATTGGTATAGAACCGTTTCTATTTATATGAACTGTGCATTTCTCTACTTGTACTTGAGTCTATTATAACGATCATCGTATAGGGACGACCTAAAAACAGAAGAGATAGCCGGAACAGCATTGCGCTAAATTATAAAAGTATCAAGGGCAGATTAGATAGTCTGTATAAACTGTAGTTAAATTGAACGAAAACCTAGATATCAAAGTGAAAAACTGCACAGTAATGCGTCATGTAGCCTGCGCCAATCTATGTCGTGTTATTCGCCTATGGCGGTATGCAGCAGTTGATTCGTACAGAGATTGACATGTAGTATCTGTTAGCGTTTATATATGAGAGGGAAGGACATGCGGAGATTTATGTGGACGAATGATGTCTTAATAACACATTGTTTAGGAATGATTTAGATATTCATGCCACATCAATGGTTTGAGGGTAGTTTGCCTGTCTTTTACTTTCAGACTCTGGGTTCAATTCCCGGCCAGTCCAGCGATTTGCATTCTATACTGACAGCTTAAACGGGATTCACTCAGATTTGTGAAACCAACATAGTAGTGATCCGATACGAGAGGCAGTGGGATCAGTCGAAAAGGTAAAGCAGTACGACTGAAGATGTCACGCTGACCAAGTGATACTCCAGTATTCTTCAGTATTAGGAGTTTCCTTTCCAAAGTAAATAAGTTCCTCCGCAACGGGGTTGGAACACTTGCGTGGAGTAACAGTTTCACGGTGCCCTTCACTCTGTCTAACAGTACTTGGTGAGTCGGAAGTAGGATGGTGACATTTGCACGGAGTGACTCTTGAACAGAGTGACACTTGCTCGGAGTGACACTTTCACGGTGTCCTTCACTCTGTCTAACAGTACTTGGTGAGTCAGAAGTAGGATGGTGACGTTTGCACGGAGTGACTCTTGAACAGAGTGACACTTGCTCGGAGTGACACTTTCACGGTGTCCTTCACTCTGTCTAACAGTACTTGGTGAGTAGGATGGTGACACATGCACGAGTGACTCTTGAATAGAGTGACACTTGCTCGGAGTGACACTTTCACGGTGCCCTTCACTCTGTCTAACAGTACTTGGTGAGTAGGATGGTGACACATGCACGAGTGACTCTTGAATAGAGTGACACATGCACGGAGCCTCGATTTTCATATACTCCGGTATTAAGACACGTACAGTACTTCTCATAGTTTAATTTTCACAAGACCGAGCTCGATAGCTGCAGTCGCTTAAGTGCGGCTAGTATCCAGTAATCGGGAGATAGTGGGTTCGAGCCCCACTGTCGGCAGCCCTGAAGATGGTTTTCCGTGGTTTCCCATTTCACACCAGGCAAATGCCGGGGCTGTACCTTAATTAAGGCCACTGCCTCTTCCTTCCACTTCTCAGGCAGTTCGTCTCCCATCGTCGCCATAAGACCTATCTACCCATCTGTGTCGGTGCGACGTAAAGCAAGTAGCAAAAAAAAAATTTAAAAAAATCACAAGACCAGTTCGAATTACACGGAACTTCGAACTACAGGAGCTCGAATGACATGAACATTCGAACTAACGGGGCTCGAATTATATGGAACATCGAACTACTGAGGCTCGAATTACAGGGAGCTTCGAACTACAGGAGCTCGAATGACATGAACATTCGAACTAACGGGGCTCGAATTATATGGAACATCGAACTACTGAGGCTCGAATTACAGGGAGCTTCGAACTACAGGAGCTTAAATCACTCCGATTACGGTCGACTTTTTGTTTATTCTAATGATTTCAATTTCAATAGTGTATAAAATGAATTTTTCGAGTAAACTGTAAATTAACTACCGAAAGTTATTTGACAGAAATGAGTTAGTGTGATAAAATATACAGTAATTTCATTACAACATAAAATCTATGGCTTTCGGAAAGCGTGCCGCTAATTAAAAAAATTTCTTCTGCTCCACTAGAATGAACTCGTAACGTTGTTGTAATGTCACAGGCAGTCCTGAATTTGACGATTCTGTCGGGGATGGGGAGAAGCGAGTTCAAAAGCAATTGTACAAACGAGGCAGATACACGACGGGAAGAGTAAATAATGTTGGAGGTCTTTAGCTTTGTGTGAACAACGCACTGTGCGCTTTCATTGGCAGCTCCGGACTTGGTTTCCGACAAAATACAGTGTAGCTACATAACTGCACATACCGCGCTTAATGAGACCTTGTCGCTCCAACAAGACTAAAGCATATGGAAGCGAGATATAATAGTATTTGAGCTTAGTGCCCAATAACCGGTGTGTTGTTGTCTTACTTCCTACTGAAGGTTTGAGGCAACGTTATAGCTCTATGCACTTAGCACGTGTAACGTATGTGTGAAAACATGTATGACTGTGATATATTTTGTGGATGTTCGGTGATGATAGACCTAAGGTGCAGTTCCCAGGCAAAGACGCTGGATTGTCTGTCACTCGTGAGGTCGATCCTGGAATATGGAGCAGCCGTATGGGATTCGTAACAAACAGGGGTTATCAATGAACTAGAAATGATACAGAGAAAACAAACAAAAAACCATGGCGCAACAGCTCCAAAGAGCCATGGACTACCAAGTGATTGCTGCTTAGCCCGAAGACCTGCAGATTACGAGGTGTTGTGTGGCCATCACGACGAATCCTCTCGGCCGTTATCCTTAGCTCTCTAGACCGGGCCTTCCGGGTAAAATGCAGGCACGCTAGCCCCACAACCGCGGGGGTGGCAAGGATACGGAGAAAGGTTGCAAAATTCTAGTTAATTATTTCAGTCCTAATCTGTCTCCATGGCTGAGCTCAAATACTATTATATCTCACTTTCAAAGTTAGACAAACATATTTTTTGTGGTCGTGACCGCGGGTTTGATTCCCAGAAGGGTTGTAGAATTTTATTCGTAAACGGATAATTCCCTTAGATCAAGGATTGTGTATTCGTGCTGTTTTCCAAAATTCCTGCAAGTCACACTTCGTCTGTTATGTTGATTTCTTAAAGGTCTTTTTCAATTTATATTATCGAATTATTCTTGAATTTTTGTGAGAAGGCATAATTAAATAGGCTATCCTTTTACTAAATATCTCATGTCTAATTCTTTGTATACAGCTATAAAATTTCAATCTTTTTCTAATAGTGTCTGATATGTTCTCAGAAAGCTGGTAGAACTCAGGAGACCTCCTGTTCATTCACACTACTCCTATGAATTCTGGACCAAATAATTTCTTAAGGATTTTCCTTCTTTTTTCTAAATTAAAGAAATTATTATTATTATTATTATTATTATTATTATTATTATTATTATTATTATTATTATTATTATTATTATTATTATTATTATTATTATTATTGTACAGGAGTTGTCGTTGAGATAAGAGGTTAAAAAAGCGTGAGGGTTGAATGGGCGGACACAAAAAATAGTATACTCAAAACATCGGTAAAATTATGATATATATATGCCGGGCTGAGTGGCTCAGACGGTTAAGGCGCTGGCCTTCTAACCCCAACTTGGCAGGTTCGATCCTGGCTCAGTCCGGTGGTATTTGAAGGTGCTCAAATACGACAGCCCCGTGTCGGTAGATTTACTGGCACGTAAAAGAACTCCTGCGGGACTAAATTCCGGCACCTCGGCGTCTCCGAAGACCTTAAGAGTAGTTAGTGGGACGTAAAGCAAATAGCATTATTATTATTATTATTAAATTATGATATATTTTAAATGTATTCTATTTTCTTAATAAATACATAAGAATATCAAAACCAATTTAATAGACAGAGAAAGGTGAAGCCAAGACCTCTTGTATCGATGGAGGCAGAATATATTACACTAAATATGAGCACCAGGCTCAAAACGTTTTACAAGATTTAGAGACCCCGAACCATTTGACATGTTTCATTTACACTTACAACGCCTCTAATATGACGCACACCATTGAGGTACACGCGTTATTAACGGGAGAAAATAGTATACGAGGAGGATCAGGAGATCCCAAAAGGAGCAGAAGGCCCCATCAATCTGGCCACAAAGTTAGACAAAGAGCAGGACCAAGATAAAATTTACCATAGGCAAGAACAAAGGACAAGGGAGCACAAGAGCCGCAACTCCACAACAATTTAAGAGTTACCTACTTGGGCAAAAGGCGTGAAGACGCAGAGCCTAGTCCATACTAAAAGTGCCTAAGTAAGGAAAAGAGAAACGCCAAAAGAGAAAATTAAATTTAGAAGGTTCCCAAACTTAGTCACTAAAATCTAAATTGAGAGAAAACATAAAGAGGGTATACCACACTCCGGCTTCGTTATATTTTACCATGTCCCATCAGTGGGAATTTCAAAATACGAAGAAGTGGATAGAAGGTTTACATAATTTACTAGAACATTCTACATTAAGAATTTAAAGAATTATATACAAAAGGGGACGCACAAAATCTTCCCGAGGACTCCTCACAAAATAGTTACATGACTGGTATTCTGTCTACCTTATAGGCCCTAATAGAGCCGGTCTCCTCCCCCATCTCCTCCAGGCCCTCACACAGAGGGACTCTCCTCTCAAATACGCTGCACAAATTATGCTCCGCCGAACAAAACAAAAAGTGCTGAGAAAACCACCACTATATAGGTACCGGGCGCAACATACGGTACTAGAACGAGGAGGAAGGAGAAGGACCCGATTGGGTGGCAGAAAAACGGGAAGACACAAGATGATTGGCTAACATATTGCTAGCAAGACTGCCAACCCATACCAAAGAAAATACCACTACAATCTTAGAACTGATAAATTTCGTCAAAGAGTTCAGTTTCACTTCATAGATGGCTGTAGAAAACTATCAGTAACGGCATCTGTCCGCTTAAGTATAAATATTACTTCATCAGATATGTGAGGAAAGCAACGGGAATCTACCTCACTCCTCATTTCTCTAGTACGCCTCTTCAGTGATACCCAGGCCATCTATGACAGCTGATGGCAGAGCTGTTGAGGATCCCACCAGCGTTAGCGCTGACAAACTGAACATACATCATCAGATATCCAAATACTTTGAGGAACGAACACCAGTAGCGTTGGCGGTTAATTCAAATCACCGGAGAGTCTAAATACATGGCTCTATTATTATCATTATTATTATCATTATTATTATTATTATTATTATTATTATTATTATTATTATTATTATTATTATTATTATTATTATTATTATTATTAGGATCGTTTGGGCCTGCTAGGGACCACGGGGATCGTCTTAACTTTTGGTTTTCTCCTTTTCCTTGGCCCAGCATGCTTTCATTTTCTGGTTGTGTGCCTGCTTCCTTCCATCCGTGCACTTAAGTTTGGTCGTCCCTGTACTCATTTTGCTTGTGAAGGACAGTAGGAAGACTCCCTGCAGGATGGCATGTCGATCGGTTCTCTGTGGTCACTAATGGGATCTGTCGTTCCCCTAGGTTAGATTTTACTGTGGTGATCCACTTGGTCTTGGAAAGCTTTCCTCTACTTGTCACAGTGCGGATTATATTATTTCAATCCTAGAGGGATAGAGGAACTTGGGTAGGAAACGCTGGAGACCGGAACAAGTGAAAAAGGACGATTATGTGTTATGTGCATTGCCTAAACAGCAAATTATAGTCAGTCTATCGTTAGTCTGGATATTGATAATTTTAATGCATTATCTGTAGCATTCTTAGAGTATTTTCCCAAATATATAGGATTTGAAGAGGAGATTCTAAGAAAATTTGAATTACATTTATATGTAATGATGATGTAAAAATAACGTAAAAATAGTAGTAAATCTATCTACAGTAAATCATATTTTTGGATTGATTTTACAATTTATTTCACATCGCATAGGCACAGATAGGCCTTATGGCGACGATGGGATAGGAAAGGGCTAGGAGGGGAAAGGAAGCGGCCGTGGTCTTAACTGAGGCACAGCTTGGTGTGCAAATGGGAAACCACAAAAAAACCATCTGCAAGGTTGCTGACAATGGGGTTCAATTTTCGTATTGAAATTTTCTATGAATTCCTATGTGATTATGTTATAATAATTCTTATGACGACAGTATTGGAATATTTTATGTTCTCGCGAGACTTAATATGTGATAACAATGTTACGCTATTTGTAATTATAGGATTTAAAGAGACATTCAGCATACCGCAATGCCCCTGCACTAGTAACATAACGAGAGTTCCAGGATTTACTAGAATGAACCGGGATCTCTACTTAGGGAATAATTACACAAATAAGTAATAATATAGCCGCATGAATAGAAAACAGTTCAAATACATAGGTCTTCATAACCAGTACACAGAAGAGAACTGTCAGCAAGGTAATGTACTACTTTAATTTTGCATTTTAATTCCTTGGGTCACAGTCTCCAAATATGTCGGTTGTCGGCTTCATCAGAATAACAGTTACTTAAATGTGTTTTTGATGACAATGTGAAGCACGGTATTAGAACAGAGAGACTATGAAGATGTTTGAGTGCGTTGATATAATGGATTTATATTAAAAATGTGCACGTAGGAGTCATAATAGAAACATGATAACACTGTGGCGATAGACAGCTGTTGATCGATTATGTTTCTGATATTCTTAGACCAGACTGGCCATTGAAGCTAAGAGCTGAATAGTTAATGAAATTATTGATTTATGCTCTAAGAGGTTCTGCAAGAATCCAATGAAAGAATATTCTTTTATTGTTCCACTGAACAGAAATTTTATTCACTCACAGATTACATTCTTCTTCTTCTTCTTCTTCTTCTTCTGCCGCTTTTCCCACACCTGTGAGGTCGCGAGTGCGAACTATGTAGCACACGTGGATTTGGCTCCGTTTTACGGCCGGATGTCCTGCCTGAACGCCAAACCAATGTGGAAGGATATAATCACTATTGCGTGTTTCTGTGATGGTTGGTAGTGTGGTACGCTGGCTGAATATGAGATGAAGAATGTTGGTACAAACACCCAGTCCCCGAGCCAGAAGAATAGAGCAGACGCGATTAAAATACCAGACCCGGCCGCGAATCGAACCCGGGACCATCTGAACCGAAGACCTCAAAACTGACCATTCATCTAGAGAGTCGGACTCGCCCAACGAGTACGTAAAAGGAATCAAAGATTCCTGGAGGAGTGGAAGATACAAATGAACACTATTCATTATCTAAGAACCAAGTGGGAAGGAATGGTAAATGAAATGAAATGGCGTATGGCTTTCAGTGCCGGGAGTGTCCGAGGACATGTTCGGCTCGCCAGGTGCAGGTCTTTCGATTTGACACCCGTAGGCGACATGCGCGTCATGATGAGGATGAAATGATGATGAAGACAACCGACCCTGACGGGAATCGAATCCGGGACCCCTATGACCAAAGGCCAGCACGCTAACCATTTAGCCATGGAGCCGGACGGACGGAATGGTTTACAGCATATTTAGCCACCTTTGGCACCAGAAACTAACTTGGTAATCATTTCGGTGGAAAGCTGGTAAACTTGTTTATTACCGAGCTCGATAGCTGCAGTCGCTTAAGTGCAGCCAGTATCCAGTAATCGGGAGATAGTGGGTTCGAGCCCCACTGTCGGCAGCCTTGAAGATGGTTTTCCGCGGTTTACCATTTTCACAACCAGGCAAATGCCGGGATGTACCTTAATTAAGACCACGGCCACATACTTCCACTTCCTAGGCCTTTCCTATCCCTTCGTCGCCATAAGACCTATCTGTGTCTGTGCGACGTAAATCAAATAGCCAAAAAAAAAAGTTTATTTTTCTTTATTTAATAGGCTCCAGTGAGCAAGTGCTCACATTAAGGGGTGCAAGTAGTCAGGATAGGCTAATTTACTATTTGCTTTACGTCGCACTGTCACACATAGGCCTTATGGCGACGATGGGATAGGAAAGGCCTAGGAGCGAGAAGGAAGCGGCCGTGGCCTTATTTAAGGTAGAGCCCCAGCATTTTCCTGGTGTGAAAATGGGAAATTACGGAAAACCATCTTCAGGGATGAGTTCGAACCCACTGTCTCCCGGATGCCAGCTCACAGCTGCGCGCCCCTAACTGCCAGCCATCTCGCCCGGCAAGATAGGCTCAAGGATAAGTTGTAATTAATACAAAATATTAGTTACTGATTTAACAGACTTCGAAAGTGATGAGAGACTTTCCATGATATTCTGAAATCCAGATAGGCCGTAATTTTTTTGTCCTATATGCTAATATTATGGCAAGATCGTGGGGAACGTTGAGAGTTCTTGACTGCAGAATTATTTTGAGATGTGGCGATAAAAGATTATTTAATATATAAAGCAGAAAACAAAATGAATTTACACTTGCTGCGAGTGTAAAAGTATGTGCCATTACTTTAGACCTGCGAAATAATTTTCAAAATGTTTGGATTTTGTAGGACGGGAAACAAATCTACGTCACCCTGCTTCAACCGAGCATATGTTTAACTTAGGCTCGGCAATCCCCCTCACTACGAATTTTAATGTTGTGTACAAAAGTAGAATGTGAAATAAAATATTTTTGTATCACCTACTGCTTTTTTGTGACACTAACGAAGGCGACAAAAATAAATTAATGTTTAAGGAAGCGCTGCCCGGGGGTTGGCGAGGACCAGCCCGGCCCATTCGGATCGATCCCTCACAGGTCTTTGACCTCACCCACACCGACTCATCTACACAGCTGGGAGTGAACTACTGCACACACACACACACACACACTGCCAAGAGACGATCGTGTAAGTCCACATTAAGTGAGGACCTTTCTCTGTCTCTCTCAGAACTTGTTTTGAAGAATTACCCCCGTGCACGAGACATGATGGACGTTCCTTCCCCTTACAAGCTCTCTAGCTGATAGTGTATTGAAGATGGTGAGAATAGCGTACAGTGATGATTAAGTCTACTCCAAAGCTGCCAACCTTTTAAATCTATATGGAATCCAAATTAGAGGAACGTGACTTAATTTCTAAAGTCTCACGTGCATTGACTGGAATACGAACACTGCCGAGAAGGCAGTGACGATGTAACTCATTCGTCAGCGGATTTCGAGGAACTAGTTTACAGGAGAATATTCAAGTAGAACGGTCATGCTCGATAACTGCAGTCGCTTAAGTGCGGCAGTATCCAGTATTCGGGAGATAGTGGGTTCGAACCCCACTGTTGGCAGCCCTGAAAATGGTTTTCCGCGGTTTCCCATTTTCATACCAAGTAAATGCTGGGGCTGTACCTTAATTAAGGCTACGACCACTTTCATCCCATTCCTAGTCCTTTCCTCTTCCATCGTCGCCATAAGACCTATCTGTGTGGGTGCGATGTAAAGCAACTTAAAAAAAAAGAAAAAATAGAACAGCTGTGTGCGGATCTAATGAAGTAAGCATGAAGGGCCGTCTACTACTACTGCTAAATTTTTTACGTACACTTACGCTCCTCGACAACGGGTACATGGAAATAAAAAAATTAAGACGCTTTTAATGCTTGGGTAGAACAGGGCCTCTCAAACGCCAAAAAATCTCACGCGTGCAAATCGAGGCGCAAGAGCTTCGTGCACTGTGTATCGGTCCCGCTCGGCTCGGCTCGGACCAATGCTTCGTTTCTGGGCTACTTGGCTAAGCTCGGCTCTACTCGGCTCAACTCAGCTCGGATTTGGAGCGCTGCGGAGCAAGTGAGGAAGAGGGAGACAGGGAGAGCGAGCGAGACAGGCGTGAGGAAAAAGAGAGTAAGCGCTATTGCTCCAAGTCGAGGAATGGGCGGTCTGCATTCTGGTCAACCAAGCGAAGTGTTCTTTTGCACCAGGCGCATGCACCCTGAGAGGCCCTGGGGTAGAACGCCTATATCGCCGAGAATATTTAGCTTACGATTACATGTAATGTCTCAATTGACAGGTAAAAGAGGAGGCTACCTGCTGCAAAAACAAATGAAAATCTGAAACGGATATCTGAAACGTAATAATGTGACGTCACACGCATACTCTGTTATAAGACGATGCTGTATTTACTTGCGCGCTCAGTTGGAGGTTAGCAGTCGTTGTGAATACATCGTGGTCAGTTGTATAGAATGACAGATTTAACAATGGAAAAGAAAGATTGTATTATGGTTTGGCAAAACGAGTAAAAGAAAGGGTTTAATGAATAACGACGAGTTTGATATTGATGTGCCAATCATTATGATGACTGATTTTAATACAGACAGCCAAAGAAATGGCAAGGCATGTTATTTTCTCAAACATCACTTTCAATTTAATGTTGTGCCGAGCAACGATCACAACACAGTGGACAATTCATTTCTTGATCTTACTTTTATTCGTAATATTACTCCCGAACTCTTAAAATATGCCTCATATTTCTCATATCACAGACCCATACTACACGGAGTTATTACCCACATTCCACGTGTACCACGCTTTATTGAATATAATTTATTATCCACACATAATGTGTCTTTTATTTATAATAAGTAAGTCTACGAAACCCTCAAAACCTTGCGGCCGTTATAATAGTGACAGTCTATCGAAAATAGTTTTTAATTCATCCCTCTGATTTGGGACGCGGTGACGCCGCCTCTCAGGCAGGGGATCTCTGGTGGTGATGGAGATGTATGGAGAAGGTGAGGGGGTTGGCGGCCGTGGCGTATGCTAGAAACTGTCCCGGTATTTGCCTAGTGAAGGAGAATGGAAAAACACGGAAAAGTCTCAGGACAGCCCGCGGTCGGGACCAACTCCCTCCGTCTCCTGAACACAGAGGTGTAGAGCCACGGTTCCTCTGCTCGGTTAGTCAGTCGGAATGCAGAGCTGTCGGACCATGGGCCAGCCGTGGCCACCTGTAGGACGAAGTCTACTCCGCAATCTCCGACAGGGGGCTTTCAATCGAAACGCAATACTAGAGGTGTGGTTAGATCAATTTGGTTGTGGGTTCCTGGGTAATAATTCAGATATAGTCATGTTTATGAAAATCGCAACTCCATGAAGGAGTCATGAGGAGAGTAACATTTTTTCCACATATTACCTGAGTGATTGAATTTTCAGACTACGAAAAGCCCGCATATCGGCTCCATACAGGGAAACTGTAAATACAAGACCGTATAGGTACTAATCTTTCTTTTCCTTTTTTTTTTTTTGCTATCGGCTTTACGTCGCACTGACACAGATAGGTCTTATGGCGACAATGGGACAGGAAAGGCCTAGGACTGGGAAGGAAGAGTCCGTCGTCTTAATTAAGGTACAGCCCCAGCATTTGCCTGGTGTAAAAATGGGAAACCACGGAAACCATTTTCAGGGCTGCCGACAGTGGGGTTCGAACCCACTATCTCCCGAATACCGGATACTGGCCGCACTTAAGCGACTGCAGCTATCGAGCTCGGTAGGTACTACTCTTATCTCCAACGATAAAATGATAGAGTTATCCTTACAATACAGAAGCAGTATATTTGTATATTACCCGTAGGCTACATTGTCACAATTTCATCCAAGGATGCTTATCGACGTCTTTTGCTGATCATATAATTCGCAAGACATTGCAGAATCTCACGTAAAGAATGTTAATCAAATGGTATTGTTTTTGCGTCCCACTAACTACTTTTCGAAGGTTTTCGGAGACGCCGAGATGTCTAAATTTTGTCCTGGTGTTCTCTTACGTGCCAGTAAATCTACCGACACGAGGATGAAGTAATTGTGCACCACCGTATACCACCGGACTGAGCTAGAATCAAACCTGCCAAGTTGGTGTCATAAGCCCAGCGCCTCAACCGTCTGAGCCATTCAGTCCGGTGCAAGTAAAGAAGTGGGTTCGAACCCCAATGTCGGCAGCTCTGATGATCGTTTTCCGTGGTTTACCCATTTTCACACCAGGCAAATGCTGGGGCTGTACCTTAATTAAGGCCACGGCCACTTCCTTCCCACTCCTGGGTCTTTCCTATCCCATCGTCGCCATAAGACCTATCTGTGTCGGTACGACGTAAAAGCAAATAGCAATATATATAAATTATCATCTGTAGTGCTTATTCCTAACTTAGCCTTTACGTGCATGTCCTCTTTTCGAGTACACTCCTGTCATTATTTACCCTTATTTGTACCAGCAATCATACTCGCTACCGGTACTTTCATGCCTGTTACTTCTGTTTTTTGTATAAGATATCCTGACTCCACCCAGCTTTAATTCCTGAGTTTCGCCCGAGAATTCACTTCTTTATTACAGAACACTGTTGATCGGAACTCCGAGCTGACTACATTAGTTTTGATAGATCATAATTCATACTACCATCCTGGGAGAATAGTAGTACTTGACAAGATCCACATATTCTTGTTTCGTTTTCTCTACGTAGCATTCAATCTTCTAAGGGTTCCTTCCTAGTTTCGCCACTGGTATCATCTGTCTGTTAGGTCATCAGCCCAGAGGCTGACTGGATCCTCAAATAGCACCACCAAAGGTTATGCGGTTGTAAGGAAACCGAAAAAACCAATGGTAGCACCAAAATGAGGCGTATTAGGCAAGATAAGGAATGAGGTAGTTTGCCATTGCTTTCCCCACTGGGCCAGGAAGTATTATTGCAGCAATACTGACCCTATGACCAACACCTTTCATAACACTCATATACACTATTCGTGCTCTGAATGTCAGTACTCAGCACTACTCATACCCCAGCTACTTCCATATTGTCACAGCCATGGATGAGACTGGGACTTCGGTGGAAGCTACACTTTACTCTGGCCTGTGCCAAACTGCTATCATACACCAAGGAAAAGTATCATGTGAAATACGTCTCCACTTACGGTCTATTAGTTGTACGAGAAGAACTCTACCAGAATTGATTATTGGCATCTTCTTATTCTTCTTCTACCGCTTTTTCCCACACCTGTGGTATCAGAGGTGGGAACTGTGTGGATTTGGCCCTGTTTTACGGCCGGATACCCTATCTGATGTCAACCCTATATAGAAGGATGTAATCACTATTGCGTATTTCTGTGATGGATTGTAACGTGGTGTGTTGTCTTAATATGAAGAGGAGTGTGTTGGGACAGACACAAAGACCCAGTAACCAAGCCAGGATAATTAATCAGACCTGACCGGGAATCGAACCCTGGACCCTCTGAACCGAAGGGCAATACGCTGATCATTCAGCCAGCGAGTCATACAAGACTGACGATTGATGTCTGGAGGAAACTTCAATTAAAGAAGAGCGTCCTATCAAGAATAGCTCAGGTGGCGATAAGGGTGTCGGTCATCTTCCTGAGACGCTATTCTTCTTCTTCTTCTTCTTCTTCTACCGCTCTTCCCACACCTGTGGGGTCGCGAGTGCGAACTGTGTCGCACATGTGATTTGGACCTGCTTTACGGCCAGATGCCCTTCCTGACGCCAACCATATATGGAAGGATGTAATCACTATTGCGTGTTTCTGTGATGGTTGTTAGTGTAGTGTGTTGCCTTAATATGAAGAGGAAATTGTTGGAACAAACACAAGGACCCACTCCCCGAGCCAGAAGAATTAATCAAACACGATTAAAATCCCTCAAC
Source organism: Anabrus simplex (assembly GCF_040414725.1). Classification (NCBI taxonomy): domain Eukaryota; kingdom Metazoa; phylum Arthropoda; class Insecta; order Orthoptera; family Tettigoniidae; genus Anabrus; species Anabrus simplex. Next base: position 353,415,826 of record NC_090268.1, on the reverse strand, counting down.
GCTGACCATTCAGCCAATGAGTCGGACAGAAGCTATCCTTATTTTCAGTCATATATTTATTTCACTGTGTCTTATGGCAAGCTCGTTGAGAGTCAGCTTCTGTATTAAGAATATTATAGCCGGGTAAGATATTTTTCCTTAAAAATGACTAAGTAAAAGGTAATAATAATAATAATAATAATAATAATAATAATAATAATAATAATAATAATAATAATAATAATAATAATAATAATAATTGGGAAATATCCCAGTGGCAATGAACACTTACAGTAGTATGATAAAGTAAAGTTAAAACATAATAACCTAACAACAACAACAACAACAACAACAACAACAACAACAACAAAAACAAGCGTAAAACAAGCGATTCCATGGAAAGGAAATATTAGATGAAATACTGTACTACCAGTTTAACATTCTAAATCGAGCATCATCATATAGTAATTCACACACAACTTAACTATTGCCAGTGCTTACTATACGTCGAACTTACTACTAGCTTAACATTAAAACACCGTCATATACAAATTCACACGTACCTTAGGTATTTCAAAATTTTCCACTATGACTTACAGTACTGTAAGCGCGGTCCAATTACTATTATCTTTCTTAGAACTTGCTTTACGTCGCACCGACTCGGGTAGGTGTTATACCGACGATGGGATAGGAAAGGCCTAGGAGTGGGAAGGAAGCAGCTGTAGCCTTAAGGTATAGCCCCAGCATTTGCCTGGAGTGAGAAAGGGAAACCACGGGAAACCACGGAAAACCACCTTCAGGGTTGCCGACAGTGGGGTTCCAACGCTCTATCTCCTGAATACTGGATACTGGCCGCACTTAAGCGACTGCAACTATCGAGTAACTATTATCTTAGCATTGTAAATACAGCACATTCACATAAGAATTATACATACCTTAAATAATTCATATGCCTTAATACTACAATTTAGAGTGGGAATGTGCGTTGCTTTAAAACATAACATACCGGAAGAGTTTGCCGTGTTGTTAGGGGCGCGCAGCTGTGAGCTTCTTGCACCCAGGAGATAGTAGGTTCGAGCCCCACTGTCGGCAGCCCTGAATATGGTTTTCCGTGGTTTCCCATTTTCAGACCAGGCAAATTCTGGAGCTGTACCTTAATTAAGGCCATGGCCGCTTCCTTCTCACTCCTAGTCTTTCTGTCCCATCGTCGCCATAAGAACTATTTGAGTCGGCGTGACGTAAAACAATTTTTTTAAATAAATAAAACACGACACCATCACACATAAATTGACACACAATTTACAGAATGCTGGAGTCTATTCTTGAAGCATCTTACATTTTTGGGAAAAGGCTCTTAGACAGCTGTAGGTAATGAATTCCAGTCATCAATTCCCCGATTTTCAAACTAATATTTACCATAGTTAGTTTTCTGTGATCTACCTTTTACTTTATACGAATGATCTGTCCTACTTATATGACAGGTCTCTTCTAGTCGAGTGCTCAACTCTCCCCTATCTGGCTTATTCTGACCATGAAAATTCCTTACCTCTGAACGTACAATAGATGCCGAAAGCAGCTCTACAAATTGGAACTTCCACAGAGTGGACCAAAAGTCGGGTTCCATAGGAAAACCTTAGTTTATTCTTTCGTTCCCAAGTTTCTGATGTGTTAACGTGAGACGAAGGTGTGGGAGTCAATTTACTACTGAGTGAAAAAAATCATATCAGCGACATACAGACAGATCGCCAATCACTCATAAAAACAGAAAGGATCCCCGTATACCATTTCAAAAATCATTCCCACCAGCCTAGGAGACGTCTTACGCAACTGGGAGCATCGAATTGAAGTGTGTTATCCAGAAGCCGGTGCGCATACTGTGACTCTCACTTTTCCCCATGTAACCTGACCTGCAGTACATCCTGTACATGTTTCAGAAACTCAGGGACATAAATTTGACAAGATAAAGAAATTCATCTCCCTTTAAGAATATTTGCCACTGTCAAATTCTGCAGGGAAGGAAAATAAAAGTTATACGACCCTAGACGGCAGGGGAAGAGAACACTGTTTAATACTCAAGTTTACAAATTATTAAAAATTAATTTGTTTTGAATTAGACAAAATGTATTTATTATGATCATCAAGACAGCACACACTACATTGTATGTCTGTATGTATTACTTTTCTAATTCAAATAGCTGAATGTTCTGCTGTGTGTCATTCGTCAGGAAAACAATTAATAATGTCCAGATTGATATATTGACCTGCCTGGCTGTGAAAAGATCTGTAATTGCTCGATTAATTAATACTATATTTAGTGTGGCAAAATCAAGGTAAAGTAACGTTGTCTTACATCGAACCAGACGGATATAGCACTAGAATTACAACTACAAACGTCATCATAAAACATTATTTAAGCATGCAATAAATTAAGATGGCAGGCGAGCAGCAGCTAGAAAGGTGACTTGCATAAATTAACACAGATATGAAAGTCTACCCACAAAACGTATACTAGATATTGCAACGTGTAGTAGTCCTATTACAACAACAAACGTCATAATAAAATATTCCTGTATATTTAAGTATCTAATTGAGATGACAGGTGAGTAATTACTACTGTACCTAGGTAGTACGCAGCTAGAAAGGCGACTTACATAAATTAACACAGATATTAAAGTCTACCCACAAAAAGTATACTAAATATGGTAAAGGATAAACATAATAAGTATTATAGATACGAAGAAAAGCAGCAATATTTGGTGTAGGTAATTTGCGACAAAGTAGAGGTGTACGAAAATGTTGTAAACTTTGGGTTTGGAAGTATTCGAAGTAAGGATATCAACTTCTCGACTAAGGGGTATGTTCCGGGCTGTCAGTGAGGAGTTGGCGTGGAGTTTATTAGTAGACGAATACGCCTGAGTGGAGCTTTCAAAAGGAAGGAAAGTTAAAGTTGAAATTCAACAAGAGAAATTGGGGCAAATATTTATTTATTTATTTATTTATTTATTTATTTATTTATTTATTTATTTATTTATTTATTTATTTATTTATTTATTTATGGGGAAAAATATTAGGAAGTGAAATAATTTGTAAAGGGAAATGTTCCATAAATTTCCAGGTTCTTTCGATATCATTTAAGAAAAGTGTATGTAAACAATTGATGAGGAGTCTGCCACGTGGGCGACAATCCTAAATGTAGATCATTGATGATTAAATAAAATGTGTACTGTAAAATATGAACAAGTACTTGTGAATGACAGAGTCAGCTTTTACCGTTGTGAATATTGTCGAAATTGGTTGAACGTCTAAATAATGTGAATATGCACTAAAACTTAGCCGTGCAAGAAACTCCACACAACTGCTTCAATTTAACATTTTGCATATCATTGATATTATCTGGACTACGATTCATGAAATGTATGAAAACGACGAACGAGTTGTCATAATATAGTAGATATGTGGGTATGGTCGAATATTTTTAACATGATATCAGGACAGACAAATTCTCAAGTAGCTGGGTTGTGAAATGGACATTATTTCATGATGGCATTTAGTGTGTTGTGTCACACAATGAAACAAGGCAATAACAGACGAATGACGGTAATACGGTCAAAACACAGAAAATTAAGGATAAATTGCATAACTAGTCTCTGCCCCTCTTCGCTATCATTTTTCTAAGGAAATTTATTATTATTATTATTATTATTATTATTATTATTATTATTATTATTATTATTATTATTATTATTATTATTATTATTATTATTATTATTATTTGCTTTAAGTCGCACCGACATCCATTGGCCTTATGACGACGATAGGATGGGTTTAGGAGTGGAAAGGAAGCGGCCGTGGCCTTAAGGTACAGCCCCAGAATTTGTCTGGTGTGAAACTGGGAAACCACAGAAAACCATTTTCAGAGCTGTAGACAGTGCGATTCTAAACCACCTTCTCCCGGATGCAAGCTGACAGCTACATGCCCGAAACCACGCGGTCGCTCGCTCGGTATAAGCCAATTTCGGCGAATGTCACAATAAATTCATTAACACTAGTGTTTCAAACGTAGTTTTAAAAACTGGAATGATATAAGTTTTTATTTCCTTTCAGCGTTGTGCGAGTGTTCTTTATTTCTTTATTTCCTTCTTCCTTAATCCGTTTACCTTCCAGGGTTGGTTTTTCCCTCGGACTCAGCGGGGGTTCTCACCTCTACCGCCTCAAGGGCAGTGTCCTGGAGCGTGAGACTTTTGGGGGATACATCTGGGGAGGATGACCAGTACCTCACCTGTTATGCTGAACAGCGACCTTGTGGGGAATTGTAAGAAAGAAAGGGATAGGCAAGGAAGAGGGAAGAAAGCGGCCGTGGTTAGGTACCATACCAGCATTTGCCCGATGGAGAAGTGTGAAACCACGGGAAACCACTTCGAGGATGGCGGAGGTGGGAATCGAACCTCTCTCTACTCAGTTGACCTCCCGAGGCTGAGTGGACACCATTCCAGCCCTCATACCACTTTTCAAATTTTGTGGCAGAGCCGGGAATCGAACTCGGGTCTCTGGGGGTGTCAGCTAATCACGCTAACCACTATACCACAGAAGCGGACTGCGGGAGTTCGATGATCGCATTTTGCAATATTAATAACTCAAAATCATGAAATGTGTTTGAACTTACAGTACTTATTGCTAAGGTGAGGCAAAAATACATTTCCCTAATGTTTTTGTAGTGAACAGGTCAAGACCGGTCAGGATAAAGAAAACTATTGTATTTAGTCATCCCTCCTCTATTTTGCGGCCTAATCACCTAAGTTATTCAAACAATAGTATAGCGTAAAATGAGTAGAATTAGCGTTCTACTCGTTGAATAACTGATTAAGCGTTACATGTCTGTTCTCCAGTTTCATTTGATCAAGGGCATTTATGAATGTATCTGATGTTAATAATACGTGTGTAGCCATCAGTGAGGCCTGATTCAAGTCTTCCAACTTGACGCCCTACAGGTAACTAACGCGTCTATGATGATGTTGCCCTACCGAAGGTGCATTCTAATGTTGAAGACGACATCAATACCCATCCCCCGACCCAGAAAAACTATGAAAGTTAAAATCTTCAATACGACTGAGAATCAAACTTGGGACCTTTCGACCAATGACCAGCATGGTAACTATTTAGCCATGAAGCCGGACTGTCTGATATTGAGGAAGGCCACTTCAGTCTGTCACATCGTTCGAGCTTCTCCTAATTTACGGCACCACTTCCACAATTCTGAGGCGCTCATCACTACAGACACCATCCTCCTGAGAATGTTGACAGGTTCCGTGTTTTTGCCTCCAGAACATGGATAACTACGGACATCCTCCTATGACCAAACGGTCAGTAACTTCACCATTATACAGCGTTCTCTGTGTCAAGGTTCTGTCTCAATAACTTGTGCACCTGTATACAGTCTATTGATGCGACTACAAACTATTGGATACACAGTTCGTGGTGAGCAGGTTGTAACATAACTTTACTCCGCTATAGCTTGTGGGACTTGGCAGTGAGACCGTGAAGCCATCTTTGGACATAAACATTTCATTAGTGAAAAAATCGTACTTTATAGTTTAATACAGTAAATTGTGGACAAGTCTAGTATCAGTTAGTTAAATACCATACGGGGCTGTCTATAAGTTGACATTAGAGACATGTTATATGAAAGACTCGCTACCTCACTTAGACTCACTGAACCAAACTCTTTCGAATGGAACATCATAACTTCAACCAGAACCTGCCAGTTATGATCAAAATAGTTATCATGATATTTTCAGCAGCAGCAGCAGCAGCAGCAACAACGTCACGGAGTTCTGAAACATGGGCACTAATAACCCCTCACTAAAAGAGAGACTCATATCTGAAGGTAATAACGTACATTCACCTCATCACGGAAATTACTTACTGGATAATAGTGTAGATGTACCTAATCAATCAGCTGAACTATTTCGCGGACATACGGTAGGACAGTGGAATGGTAGCATAAACGAAGTAGAAAACTTGATAGACATGGATATGTCAGACGCCAATACTTCAACATCTAGTAATCCCTCGGTCCAAGACTGCCAGTAACTAATTAATCAAGTTCAAATAAGTTTAATTCTGATAAGAGAGCACCTAGCTATTAGAGTAAAGACAATACATATGGACACACAGACATAGGCTCGTATTGTATTTTCGTGGAAAGTTTGGACAGTAAAGTTGGCCAACTACACCCCATGTCGATAAATAAACTGCTTTTTCAACATAACAGTCCCTTTAAAAAGGAAGTGGTTGACATCAGCTCTATTGGAAAACATCATTTAAAAATTGTAGCTCGTATGGCAGGATCTGAAAATTTAATTTACAATGTGATGTTTTTAAACAAAGCAATCTAGGAACTTGCATTCCAAACATCCTAATACATAAACAGGGTATAATCAGAAATGTCGACACCACGTTAAGCGAGAAGGAAATTTTAGAATAAATTATCTCTCCATATCCAGTTGTACGTATTAATAGATATACCAAAAGATCACATACGAACCCAGATCAAGTTATAGCAATCCCAGTGTGTCTCGTAACTTCCGATCACAATCCCTCTCTACTCATATAAAGTGGCTCAAAAAAGTATTGGTCTGGCCATAGCCGTGGTATGAACAATACAGTACAAATAATGGTGCATATAATGGAATTGCACGTGTGTAGATACGTAGGGCAGTCTAGTACATCGGTAGTTCGAATAAGGAGCCAAGGAAATTCATGCTGTTTTCAAACGGACCCGTAATACAACGGCGTGCGTCATTACACGCCAAACAAGTATTGGTCTATTAAACAATATCATCGTGACATCGTGCTGTCTGCCGCAACTTGGGCTCATTGTGTCTGCGCTGACACGTTGGAACCACCGTTTCCTTGCTCAGCTAGCAATGGAAGGAAAATGAAAGAAACAACCAAGGAAAAAGGGACGATTGTTGTGCGACTATTTCGAAAAGGTAAATCTGTCAAGGACATAAGTGAAATTATTGGAAGAGCTGTTAAAAATGTTAAAAATATTGTGTACAGGTACAAAAGAACAAAGACAATAGAAAATGGACCAAGATGTGGCCGCCCCTCAAAGTTATCAGTACAAGACGAACGGCAAATTGTGCGTAAAGCGGCCCAAAATCCTCAGCCAAGTGCGCCGAAGATAGCAACTGCGTTACAACAAGAAGTAGGAGTGCAAGTATAATCTGAAACCATCCGAACTGTGCTACGCGAAAGGGGATATGCGGGCAGAACAGCCGTACATCAGTAAGGCTATCAGGAAGAAGAGACTTGCGTATGCTAAAGAACACAGAAATGACAGCTGTGAGGATTGGAAGGCAGCCGTTTTTACCGATGAGAGCAAATTTACCCTCTTCAGGTCAGACAGACTAGTGACTGTGTGAAGGAAGACGAATTCTGAATTTGAAGAGAACAACCTGCAGCCACTGCGAAACATGGAGGTGGTTCCCTGCTGGTCTGGGGTTGCATGAGTGCGAATGGTGTAGGTGAATTAGCCTGTATTGAAGGGACTATGGTTTACAAATCATATATTAACATCCTCAAGAACCATCCTCCATCATGTATACAAAAAATAGGACCCTCAGCAAAGCATACGTGTACGCAAGATAACGACCCCAAACACACGAAGCTATGGCTGTTATATAATACACCGCGTTGGATGGAAACTTCACCACAATCTCCCGATATCAACCCCATCGAGAATTTGTGGCACTATTTGAAGAAAAACGTGAGGAAACATCAAACAAAACTGCCCTGAAAGAAGCCTTACTCACCGAATGGAATAACATACCAAAGGAAACTACAGAAACCTTGGTACGATGGATGCCAAATAGGTTAGCTGACATTATGAAGAAAGAGGAAAGGAGGACCTGCCAAGTACTGAAACGTTAATGAAGGATCAAAACTGCATTGTGTTAATTCAGACCAATACTTTTTTGGTGGCAAGTGAAAATGATTGTTTTAATTTATATTCTTTTTAGTTATATGGACATGGAAGAATTATGTTTTTATTACAATGTACATGTTACAGAAGATGATAAATAATCAAAGATTCTAGTATATGTTAATTTTTATCATCATTCCCTTCCATTCCTCGTCCTCACATTCAGCATATCTCGACAGACCAGTACTTTTTTGAGCCACTGTAGCTATATTGGGAACTCGCTGTGCTGTGGAACCGTATGTTGCCCCGGTAGTGCAGTGTGACATATATTTATGTTAGGACCACCGTCAAGGACAACTTAAGTCAAGAGTAGCGCGATATAATAGATGTTTCGGTCCACACTTAACATAAAACTATGACGATACAACGGAAGTTTGTTGTGCTCTCTGTCGAGGTCAACATTTTGCTTCAGATAAAAACTGCCCGGTACACATTAGACAATGTGACATGAACAGGGCAAATGCTTATAACACACCTCCTATGCATTCATCAATTGAGCAGCAAAGTTAAGGATACGCTCAGGTGGTTGCTACTGTACCGAAATACAGTAGTCGCGAAGAAATTCCTCTACCAACACAACCACTACAAAATTCAACTCTAATGAACACTCAATATCATAGAACTCCGTCATCAGTGCAGTCATCACAAGATCAGGAACAACAGGTACAACGGTTATTTTGACCGCATGATGCCGTGCCTTCCCTTTCCAATCTACGTCCTACTCGCCGCCAAGAATCTCCCTCCCCAGCATACCCTCTCCACACCAATGAGTGTTTGCTCCTCAACAATTACCAGGTAAACCTATCAGAAGGAACCCATATCCTCCTCGTCCACATAACATTCTTGACCATTCCATTAATGGAAATTACTTCATTATATCAGAATTAGCCCAGCTTATCATGCATATAATCACTTCGTTTCAGACAACACCCATAGAAAATCCCCTTGACATTCGGGAATTAATATCTAGTTTAATAAATAAATTTAATGGGTTTTGAGGTCCTGAAGTGAAATGCTAGATCTGCCATAGCTAATAAGGAAAGTTTAGAGCATGAACTTGGTCACAGAGATATCACGGTGGCAGTAATTCCAGAGATGTGGTTCAACGAATCAAAACTTATAAGACTTAGAAATTATAATATTCTACGAGATGATTGGTTCGATGGGAAACGAGGCGCAGTATATTTCATACATAACGCAGTTCATCTGAAGGTATGAAATATCACATCGGGAGTAGATCCTGGTCTACAACTCGTTGCAGCACGTATCCATTCACTTGCGCTCGAGTTAACACGCCTTTCAATATATTGTAAACCAGACAGAATTATAACACCGGCAGTTTGGAATCAAATTTTATCTCCTTTAGCACCACCCTACCTTATATTCCGAGACCTAAACGCACCGGGGGGTGTACCTTAACCGACCGACAGGGTTGCAATATTGTAGGGACAGTCGACACTTACAATCTATCCGTATTGAATGACGGCTCACCAACACTACTTCCGTCCTGATATCACCGTCCATCGGCAGTTGATATAACAATGTGCTCTCCCGTCATTGCCACAATAACTCACTGGAATGCACTTACAGACCCGCTTAGTTCAAATCACTATCCAATACTTATAAACATTGATATTTCTCCTACGAATAACCCCTCACCATATCCATCAAGCAAGTGGAATATCAATGGTGCAGACTGGACGCCTTTTACGGATAGAATACTTGACGAAAGCCACTGTTTCCCAACCCAGAAATCTGCAATTGACAATTACAATACCTTTGTAGATGGAACGTGCTGATCATATATCCACCCCCCTGAGAAAACCTCTTGGTCCATTCCAACAGTATCGTGGAACGTTGAATGCTCCCGAGCCATTGCTCTCCGGCGGAAGGCTCTCCGGGAATTCCGAACTCACCTTACCCAAGAAACATACCTACATTATCAGAAGATTTCTGCTCGAACTAAGCGATTTCTCAAGGAACTAAGCAACAGATTTGGCTAAAATACTGCCCCACATTGAATAAGGAAAACCCAGTAGCAGAAGGATGGCATCGCATACGGCATTTGCGCAACAGAAATTATAGTACTCAGGATTCGTCACTTGATACCTCTTGGTTAGAGGATTTTGGTGATAGAATTACGCTACCATCACCTAGTTATCCACCTTGTACATATAATGAAGAGCAATCTGAACACTTTCTCTGTTCGCCATTTACAATCAGCGAGTGGCCATTAAGAACTCCGCCAATAACGAGTGCTCTATTTGAGCACTGCACATTCCCTATGGAAGTGAATAGATCACTAACATATCTACGGAGAGATCACAGATTGGCGCAGTTATGTCAAGAGGATTTGATTCTCCGGTCTCCTTCGACTGTTAACATTTATACTGATGGCTCAAAAATACCAATAAGCGGCGTAGGACTTGCATTATATTGTCCTGAACAGCATGAAGCTCAAGGTTTTCGTTTGCCAGAACATATGTCTATATGCATCAGAAGCTATTGCCATTATAGAAGCCCTTAAATATACCAGACGATTATACCGTAAAAGTATCACTATCCTTACCAATTCACTGAGCGTCCTTTCCATATTAATTATACCGCTTGTTCTCCAGAAACCCAATATCTACCACATCAGTATTATTCAGAAACATATGAACTCCAAAGACGCAGTTCCAGGTTAAACTTCGTGTGGGTCCCAGCCCACATTGGGATACCACACAACGAATACGTAGATGCCTTAGCGAAGGAATCATGTGTCAGTCGACAGGTCATGATTACTCCCAGCAACTTCATGGATTATACGATGATTATATACAAAAGAGCCTATAGTCAGTGGACAAAGAAGTGGGAGGAAACCGTCACAAATGAAAATTTTACTCAATGATCGAACTGAACCCCCCACGATGTTCTTACTGTTGTTCGCACAATGGAACAGTCAACGATTCATCTCGACAATCACTCGAATATGATTCAATCTCGGAAGTTTTACAAATCACCTTTATCGCATAAACGTAGTGGACGCACCATACTGTTCATGTGATGGCCAGTCGATTAAGAACCTAAACCATCACTTTTTTGCATGTACTCGTTACCACCAACATCAAAATATGTTGATTACATCTCTGCTTCACGCTAAGCAACAGTTAATAACCCGTGTAAGTACACTACTGGTGACTGAAGAAAAAAATGTGTATTTTATTATTAGGATCTATGTAAAAAAAATTGTCCACAAATATGACTGAATTTATATGGATATTTATGTGATTATAATGTGATGATGTGCAAAATATTTGTCTTTTTATATGTATATCTATTCCAAGCTGTGAAAATGACTTGAAATGAATTGTAAAGTTCCAACCAGCATATTGTCATATCCAGATGGCTCTTTGGTCTGATACTGATCTAAAGACAAATAATGTAGAAAAAAGCTATTGGATACACAAAGTACTTAAAGGAGAATAGAAAATATTTAGGCGGACTATTTCGAGTACAAAGATGCATATAAACATGTGTTCAATGTGCAGTGTGTGTGTGGAATTACAACTACTTGAACGGCATGCATAAGAACAACATTACACAAATGACTTACTGGCGCCCTTATTGATTCTAACACGATCTGAAGAACTTAGATTAGATTATTCTTTGGGTATGAATGTAAACCGAAGTCTACAAGCGAAAATAAAACACAAGAGACGAACTAGTCGCTCGAACTACGCATAGCTCTGCTTTTCTAACAGCAGAACACCGCAGACGAGCGAGCTCTAATGAACTACACGTACTACTACTAAAAGGGCTTAGAAGTGCGTAGGATAATTGAACATGTCGATTCATCAGTCAGTCTTGCAAGAGTTTTCTTATGTGTACCATACAAACAGCTGTAATTTCACACACATTGCGAATTGGAGGCGTGTTTGTATGACCTTTTGTACTTGAAATAGGCCGTACTATTGCCTCTCAAAATATTTACTGTTCTTCTTGAAGTACCCTGGACAAGTTCGAGTGAGTTCTATCATTTCGTTTATTAACTGTAATATAGGGAATTCACTTTACGACTTACCCTCGTACTTCCACCACCACTGTTACTGTTGATCACATTAGAAGAATAAATGTAATATTCTCTAACATGTTACCTTCCTTTACAGATAATATATTTCATATTTAATGATGTATTAGTTGTTTGAAAGGCTATACATCCTTTTAAAACGAGTTTACTTGAAACGTGTCCCCTTCCCTTCTCTTTACGAAAGGCAATAAACACAGCGAGTGAAGAGTAATGCTTGTTTTCAAGTCTTGTGGCTATAATAATGATGCACGAGTATTTACCTATAGAGTTAAAGGGAGAATAACATGGAAAATAAGATAATTTGGCTTTTAGGAAGACAAAAAGAAAACATGTTTGCGATTTCGCTACTTCAGTTTTGATAGTTAATTGAAAGTTTGTAAAGTAACGAATATGTAAATATTTATTCCAATATAGTTAAACTAAAACTACTATTACAGTTGTAATGTGGATCACTAAATGTAAGCCAAGGGGAGTTGAAGGAGATTTAACGGCATGCAATGCTGAGAAGGGAAGATTTATATCACACGGAAACTCTCTTCTGCAATCCTGAACAGAAGGGAATTTTGCATTCGTTAATTTACCAGGATGCCGACGACATATAACATATTTCTTCGTTTTCTAATTACCCTTATATAATACTGTGAAACTTCACTCTACTGTCTAAAACACATAAGTCTTTCAACTGTGAGAGTTAAATGAAAATCCCAAGTAGAAACTTCATCAACTTTCCTTGTAATTTGAAATATGATTCTTATACTTCCTACTTACCTCCAAAAAATCAACTTAGAAATAGTTTCAACTTACACAACGTGTGGGCGAAAATGAGAATGAATGACGTAGTACTCAAGTTTTTCCGTTAAATAGCCGGGATTGTCCGAGGAAAAGTTCGATTCGCCAGATGAAGGTCTTTTGATTTGACTCTCATAGGCGACCTACGCGTCATGATGAGGATGAAATGATGATGAATACGACGTATACGCCCCCGTGCCAGCGGAATTAACCAATTATGGTTAAAATTCCCGACCCTACCGGGAATCGAACCGGGTGCCCTCTAACCAAAGGCCAGCACGCTAACCATTCAGCCATGGAGCCGAACAGTATTTCCATTAGTGATATAGTTGTAATACGAAGCACTAAGTCATGTACATTATAGACTATCAGTTTGCTAGGAATGGTGCATTACCTAAGTTATTGTTTTGCTTGAGTAATTTGTTACGTTCATACCTATGTTTTTGAACAATTTGGTTTACGTCGCACCGACATAGATAGGTCTTATGGCGACGAAGGGAGAGAAAAGGTGCCTGTGTGAAAATGGAAAACCATGGAAAACCACCTTCAAGGCTGCGGAAGATGGGATTCGATCTCACCATCACCGGAATGCACGTTCACAGCTACATGCCCCTACCTGCATGTTTAATGCTGTACTAACTCATACAGGTTTTCGTCTTTAATGATGGTATAGCCCCAGCATGTGCCTGATGTGAAAGGGGAAAACCAAAGGAATCCATCTTCAAGGCAGCCGACGAAACCACCATCTACCAAATTCGAACTTACAAGTACACGATTCATACGGCGTACCTTACTCACTTGTTTTTATGTGATACGTGTATCTCTATATCTTACAAATGAAATCTAAGAAGGAAAATTACAAACTGAATTACTAAATTCATACTATAAATGTTCATATTTCGTTCACAGACTTGACAGGTTGGGGACGGGAAGTGAAAGATTGTCATTGTATACTAATATGAGATGAATGTATCGCAAGATTAATGTCCAGAATTAGTTTCTTTATTCCCATTCCCTGTCCCATCCCGTAGTACTAGAATGAAGACCCTTTCCGTATTCCTTACTCTCGGCTTTCCTTTACCCAAAGGTCCTTCTCTATACGTATTCCAGCGATGCTTAATACCTTATCTATCAAGAAGAACCTAGATATCTTCCTATCGTATTCTTCCGTGTGTCATGATTTTTCTAACATATTTTAATTCTTAAATCTTATTTTAATCTGCTTACCCTCCAGGGTAGGTTTTTCCCTCGGACTCAGCGAGGGATCCCACCTCTACGGCCTCAAGGGCAGTGTCCTTGAGCTCCAGACTTTGGGTCGTGGGATACAACTGGGGAGAATGACCAGTACCTTGCCCAGAAGGCCTCACCTGCTATGCTGAACAGAGGCCTTGCGGGGGATGGGAAGATTGGAAGGGATAGACAAGGAAGTGGGAAGGAAGCGGCCGTGGCCTTAAGTTAGGTACCATCTCGGCATTTGCTTGGAGGAGAAGTGGGAAACCACGGGAAAAACCACTTTAAGGGTGGCTGTGGTGGGAATCGAACCCAACTCTACTCAGTTGACCTCCCGAGGCTGAGTGGACCCCGTTCCAGCCCTCGTACCACTTTTCAAATTTCGTGTCAGATCCGGGAATCGAACCCGGGCCTCCGGAGGTGGCAGCTAATCACACTAACCACTACACCACAGAGGAGGACACATAGTTTAATTTTACTTCTTATTTTTTCCTGTCTCCTATTTTGTATTTATGTGTATTTTCCTTTGTTTATATCGTTGTTTATGTAAATATGTAATACAGTATATGGGATTGTTCCGTTTTATTGTGTGTATTTGTGTCCTTTGTAAATGTTTGTATAATTGTCATATTAGATTAATAACTATTGTACATATTTAAGATCTTTGTAAATCGGCGTTATGTTGTTCATAAATAAATAAATAAATAAATAAATAAATAAATAAATAAATAAATAAGCTAATGAATACTATATTTCCGACATGTGTTGTATTCGCCTGTACCGCATTAGTGATATCTGAATCTTAAATATTTCCTAATAAATAACAATTCTTTAGAATGACGTATTCAGAACACTCACCTCAAATAGAAGCATGTTGAGGATTTCTTCAGGGAACAAGCCTGTCTGGATGTTAGTCGTGGTGGTGGTGGTGTCGGATGTACTGGTTGAATTGGTTAAACACTAAATATTTTGATGAATGCTATTACTTAACTACGGTGATGAAATCACTTGTCTCGGAGACAAACACTATGTCTGATTAACTTTCAAACTGAAATATTGCTGCGTGAAGTTATTCAACTTGGCTAAAATAGTTGAAGTTGATGACACGATTTTCTCCAACGATTTTCTGATCTCACTGATATTGGGTATCGTGCTGGTAGAATTCAGCGCGTCAACTAAGCGCAATGACGGATCCGTGATCTTGCCAGTGAATATGTATTCACTGACAATAATTATCAAAAAGAAATAATTCTGGATGCCGGCCACTTTGATTTCAATTTTCAAACAGTTACAAATATGATGTTGGCGGTCGAACCGTCAGGCTGCCCTGTATTCGTCAACAGAGCGACCGATAACAGTGTAATAGTAGACTAGGCTCTAGTTGTGAAGTTTAAGAATACGATCGATACATTCAAGTCGGTCGTCGAGCACGGAATGACTACTGGTGATGGCTTCCGCACGCGGTTCAACCCTTCCACGTGATCGAGGTCGCTAACGAAGCCAATTACTTGATGGTCCGTAATCCAGTTAACTCACGTGGGGCTTCTCCCTGCGCAAGTGACAGCATAATGCAATATGGCCATGGTTCGAGACAAGAACTGCCGTGACGTGTGAGTGAAAACAAAAACACACTATTCTTTCTTATGCTGTGCAAGGCACGACAAAGCAAGCAGTGGTCATACACCAGTCACGTGAAACACTCCTGAGTGGTGTCTGCCAGCATGAATTTTCAGTTCGTATTTGTATTCGCTTGGAGTAAAATATTATTTTTCTTATGTGTATAACTGTATTTCTAATAGGTGAAAAATACGAAATTCAACACAGGAAATATAATATCCCAGCAAGATACCTTGCTTTGCTACGGCTTTTTTAAACTGAAAGTTATCATTTAAGTGTGTGCATTTTGGAGAGCCCACTGTCGGCTGAGCCTGTAAAATACACCCTCAGTTCTTAGGTAAAACAGTTTGAGGATTTCTTTTCTTTCGGATCAAATACATATTTGAATCCCAGAGAACTGGAATGTTTTAAAACCGTATCTTTTTAAGAATCTAGGACATAGGAGTGAACAACCTGTTAAGTTTTGACTTGATACGTTTTACAGGTTCGGAGGCATAGAATGTTTTAAACATATTTTTAGCATAGAAGATCAGCATTCATAAACATTCTAAGTTCACAGTGAAACGCTTTCGGAATGAATATTGTGACTTTCAAAGCCAATTGCGATCTAATCCCCTTATGGGAGTAATATGTTTAAGTATATGATATTTTACACACAGAACATTCTTCTTGTAAAACTACAACTTCTTACGTAAAACGGTTCCGGAGCTGACGCTGATTAAACTCTTATGGGTGGAATGTTTTAAAATATTTTCTATTTCAACGTTGGATTTAAAGTATATGCCACCGTTTGGAATGCTATCTTCGAACGTTGGAGGAATGAATATTTTTGTTTTCAGATCTTAACCCTCATTTAACTCTATGAGTGGTTAATTATTTTCAGACCTCCTGTTATTTAACACCTAGAAATATCATTTTAAATTTTAATTTCGTAAGTCAAACGTTTTCACAGAAAATATTTTTGTAATCAGTCCTCACCCTCCAGCTTAAACCCCTTAGGGATGTATTGTTTTAAGACCCCTTTCTATTTAAAATGTATTATATGGAGGAGCAATTATCTTATGAAGTTTCAGCCTCGTACGTCAAATAGTTTCAGATAAATGATTAATTCTGTCATCAGACCTCACCCCCAGGGAATACCCCTTAGGGATGCTTTATTTTTAAGACTACCATTTATTTTAAAATCCAAGGAATTTTCAACCTCATGCGTCATGTGGTTTCATTGACAGAATACTTTTCAGGCTTCACCCTCCTTACAGGTGTATTGTTTTAAAATCACTTCTTATTTAAAATCTAAAACTTAGAAGGAGCTATGATCAAGTGAATTTCAACCTCTTATGTCGAACGGTTACAGAAAAATAAGTACTTTTTGTTTCCTTTCGAGTGCTAATCTCCGCTTAACCCCTTGGTAATTTTCTCTAAACTTTTCCCATTTAAGGTATAGTACATAAATGAACAATAGTTGAGTGTAACTCTGTTTGGTGAATGGTTTTTGAAGAATGAATATTTTGGCCTCCAGGACATTACACCACTTCATCCCCTTAGGATCAAAACATTTTGAAACCCTTCCTTTGTGAGTACCTACACTGTAATATAAATATATCCCCAAAATTTCATTTCTTTATGTCCAGTAGTTTTGGCTGGGCGCTGATTGGCGATCAGTAAGGACATTGCCTTTTATGGGCCTATATACAGATTTATTCACCCAAGACATTACAAAAATCCATCAAAGATATGGAATTTTTGTTTTCGTATTCTTAAACAGTATTAAGGGGCTCGTAAAACATTGTGCTACGTTCTCCCGTGAGAGCAATAATAACGACGATATCGACACCAACTTTGTTTTCGGAAACAGGACTACAGTAATTTTTGGTCCTAGTAAAAATGCTCGTATTAGTACAAATTCAGACATGTAATTAATTCACACATTGGACAATTACTTTTTGAAATGTCAATAATTTAACTTACGCTTCTATTGAATTAGAGCGAGCATTCGCCTTACCATATCAGACGGCGTTCGCTAGCGCAAGCTGTTTCCTTGTTGCGATGTATCCCTTAGGTTTGCCACATGTTCTATAATAGGTGAGCTAAAGTCGGGATACCGATATGTTCAACGCATTAGAAGTTTTCTTGCGCATCCGCCTGGCTGGTATTTACCTTGAACGGGTGATCCTTCCGTAATCTTGATTAAAAGTCTCCAATTTCACTTTTCTTTGTACGCACCAGTCAATTTGTTCAGCAGCTTCATGAAGTCAGATTAGCACACAGGTCTGTTGACTGTCACAATACGACATCTGTTCGCTTGGCTCGAGTCCAGACAAGGCCGATAACTCACACATTAAGCACAACTCAGAATGGAGTACGCAGTTTGGCTGATGTATGCGTAGTTTAGGAACACTAAAAGAAAGACGGACAGTCATAAAAAATAAAGGAAAACCTCCAGATAATCATTATTACATATGAAACCAAAAATCATCAAGACATTTTGCTGAAATAATACATGTACAGATACGTGACTCTTACGATGCTGTTCATATACATATCCTAAAACTGGATATGTTTCAATACTACCAAAATAATATGAATGTAGAAATAATACTGTATTAAAGGAAACTAAGAGTTTCATTTTAATCAAACACTTCATCGCTTGTCAGTGAGTGAGGAAGAACAATGGTCGTATCCCGATTTTAATACTTTATTTAATCAATTATTTGGCATAAATTTAAACACTTTTTCAATAATTATGGAAGCCATGTATTATGGTTAAGAATACTTCTGGGCTTGACCTTATTTCTGAAGTGCCGTATTACATATTGAGGGTACTGTAACGTACCTCCACCGCCTGACTTTTAATGGTGTCATATTTGCTGAATCAATATGATGGCTTAAACTTTGTATACGTGTTCCCTGCCCCTAGCCAGTCTCAACAAGTTAGACAAGCGCTATTCCAAATAGTCACGTTTCTCATCTCCGCTGCACTTGGCTCTGCGGCACGTGACGAAGGCTATGCAACAGGATAAGTTTTCCACACATACACACTCGATAGAATATCGAATTTAGAGCAGCCGTCAGTATGGAGTCGTCCTTCTTTTTACTGCTGCTCCACTTTGCAATGCTCGTCCGTGCGTAGTTGGACGTGAATTGTGGGCACAGCGAAAGATATAGCACGAGCCATTATTCATTTCCAGCATACAGGAAAGTTCCAATGTTCGGTAAGCAAGTTTTTAAAACACGATACATGTTAGATATTTTTTACTACAAAAGAAGATATAATATATATATCGTCGTTGCCGGGACAAAACCTCCTATGTGATAATATTTTTGGGACCGGGCGAGTTGGCCGTGCGTGTAGAGGCGCGCGGCTGTGAGCTTGCATCCGGGAGATAGTAGGTTCGAATCCCACTATCGGCAGCCCTGAAAATGGTTTTCCGTGGTTTCCCATTTTCACACCAGGCAAATGCTGGGGCTGTACCTTAATTAAGGCCACGGCCGCTTCCTTCCAACTCCTAGGCCTTTCCTATCCCATCGTCGCCATAAGACCTATCTGTGTCGGTGCGACGTAAAGCCCCTAGCAAAAAATATTTTTGGAGATATACTGACCCGCAGCACATACATTATGAAGAGCGAGAATGCCCTGACAATATGCACACAATATTGCACCTTAGATGACAGAACCTTACCGGCCAAAGTTCTAAGCTAAACTTTTTCACATAGGAGGTTTCGTCCCGGCAACGACGATATATTATTAGTCAGCGCCAGCGAAGAAAAATATAACTTAACTTCAAGGGAACGTTTATGACACGCATTTTCCATCACCTTTCTACTGGGTTTTGTATTGAATATATTAAGTTATATTGAGCAAGTGGCCGTGCGGTTAAAGTTGTGCAGCTGTGAGCTTACATTCGGAATATAGTAGGTTCAAACCCCACTGACGGTAGCTCTGAAGAGGGTTTTTCGTGGTTTCCCGTTTTCACACCATCAAACGCTGAGGATGTTCCTTAGTTAGGTTCACTGCCACTTCCACTTCTAGCCCTTTCCTATCCCATCGTCGCCACAAGACCTATCTGTGTCGGTGTTACGTAAAGCAAATCGTTAAGAAATAAAATAAATAAACATTTTGCGTTTATATCGACAAGACCGGGGAATGTGTGCAATCCATAAAGCAAACCAAGACAAATGGCGCAACAGCTCCAAAGTGCCATGGACTACCAAGCGACCGCTCTCAGCTCGAAGGCCTGCAGAATACGAGGTGTCGTGTGGTCGGGACCGCTATCTCACAGTCATATAGCTCCTCAATTGTAATCATGTATTAAAAGTCATCTCGTATGTATTTCTTCATTGTTCTATTGAGACTGCATTTTTGTGTCTTTTGATTTTGTCAACGAGTGCCTTCTCATGCAGTACATCCGTATCAGCTTAAAATAACCAAATATCGTCAGCGTATCTACAACAGTCCGCAAATAATCTGCATTTTCAAAAATAGAAATGGCTCAATAACACTCCCCTGCACGACTCCCGACTCCATTAGAGTATGTACTTCCCACTTTTACTCTCTCCATGGGTTCTGCCAAAAATTCTCGAATCCAGGGAACCACCCCTTTAAAGCTGTTTTTTTCTACCAACTTTTGATCAGAATATCATATGATATTACATCAAATGCTTTAGCAAAATCAATCCAATCCAATCCAATCCAATCCAATCCAATCCAATCCAATCCAATCCAATCCAATCCAATCCAATCCAATCCAATCCAATCCAATCCAATCCAATCCAATCCAATCCAATCCAATCCAATCCAATCCAATCCAATCCAATCCAATCCAATCCAATCCAATCCAATCCCATCCCATCCCATCCCATCCCATCCCATCCCATCCCATCCCATCCCATCCCATCCCATCCCATCCCATCCAAATCCAAATCCATCAATCAATCACCAAAGATCTGCATTTAGGGCACTCACCCCGGTGGAGGATTCCATACAGATCGTTTTCTAGTCTTTTCATAATAATTGCAAAGAATTTTGACAATAGCGTTAGCTTAACGCACCTTTGTCTAGTGACTCGCTAATATTCCGCAAGAGCAACATCATATTGCAATCTCACGGGAGAATCCTTTTCTAAAACCGTTAGTGAACAGTAATCTGGGAAATTTTCTTCAGTTGTTCCCTTAGATACTCTGAAATAAGCTGTTGCATTTAATTTGTACGTGCAGGGACGTCGTGTATTTTTTCACTGGCACTGTGTTCTCCCCTATAAAAGTTGGGACCACGTTTGCTTTTTCCAGTCATTAGGAATTAGCGCGTATTGTTGACAGATGCGATAGGTAGTATTTCCAAGCAACGTATAATAACTCTACTTCACAGTTCCAGAATATCTCCTGCAAAATTGTCAGGATATTTCGACTTATTTTCCTTTAATTCTGTCCTGAATTTCTCCATGGCTAATTTGGGAGAGAAAACAATCAATTTTACTGTTAACATCATCCAACTTTTATGCTCATTAAATACATTGCCATACCAATAACTGAATTCATTGGCTGTAATTCCCCGGTCTAGAAAGCAAAGAATAACGGCTGACAGGATTCGTCGTACCGACCACACGACACATCGTAATCTGAAGGTCTTCGGGCTGAGCAGCGTTCGGTTGGTAGGCCAAGGCCCTTCGGAGCTGTTGCACCATGTATTATTTTAGTTGTACCAAGCGAGTTGGGCGTGCGGTTAGGTTCGCTTAGCTGTGAGCTTGCATTCGAGAGATAATGGGTTCGAATTCCACCGTTGGCAGCCCTTAAGATGGAATTCCGTGGTTTCCCATTTTCACACCAAGCCGCAGCCGGCATCTTCGAAATCTTAACCCTTTCCTATCCTTGCGTCGCTGAAAACCTCCAATAGTGCGACGTTACACGACTAGAAACAGAAACTGTAACTAGATTGTCAGCTTGGTTGATGAACGACCCCTCGATCTTCTTATATTTGGATCGGAATCAGTTTCGTACTAGTCACTCACTGGAGCAGCGAGAGTAGTAATAAGTAGTGTTATTCGCTTTAGGTCCCACTGACTACTTTTACGGTTTCCGGAGACGCCGAGGTGCCGGAATTTAGTCACATAGAAGTTCTTTTACGTGCCAGTAAATCTACCGACACGAGGCTGACGTCTTTGAGCAACTTGAATTATCTCCGGACTGACCCAGGATCGAACCTGCCAAGTTGGGGTCAGAAAGCCAGTGTCTCAACCATCTGAGCCACTCAGCCTGGCAGTGAGAGTAGTTGAAATATATTTTTATATTAATTCCGCTTAACAATGTTC
Organism: Anabrus simplex; assembly: GCF_040414725.1. Lineage (NCBI taxonomy): Eukaryota > Metazoa > Arthropoda > Insecta > Orthoptera > Tettigoniidae > Anabrus > Anabrus simplex. Next base: position 353,393,850 of record NC_090268.1, on the reverse strand, counting down.
CCAGTCTTTCTCGAAAATACTTCAAACTCTTGTACTTTCATAGGATTTTTTTGTTTCTTTTGTGCTCTCTGCTAACAAGCAAGTCGAGGTCTCAGTAAGAAGCTTAAAACCTTTCAAGTGCTCATGCAGTTTCTTTCGCGAGAATATTGATCAGCTCAGGGTGAAGGGCCCCAGTACTTGCATGATCTTTGTTTCCTTGGGGTAGATACGAACTAACGTCTCGTGACCAACGATGGAAACCTGTTTGTGCGGAGATTATGTCGACAGGAGTACGTTTATCTTAAATCAGATAAAACATTTGAGCTCTTTAAGTCTCCTAGGAGTGGTGTCTCAACGGCGCACCAGCCGCAAGCGTCTTGGAAAGGTGTAGCAGTCCAACTGATGAGCCCACTGTTACAATGGAGCGAAACGATGGCAATTTCACGATTGAAAAGACCTAGAGAGGTAAAATATTGTTAACATTTGCAATGGATGAAATGAAATAATGGTTTCATTCCGGGAAAATTATTTTTAAATCCTACGATTTATAGATAGAGCAGAGCCTTACATTTCAAACTAAATTCTAGATGTAACACTCCATATAATAATAATAATAATAATAATAATAATAATAATAATAATAATAATAATAATAATAATAATAATAATAATTTAACAGACCGCGTCATGATTCGATCTCGCTTCCTTTAGCACAGGCAATGAGCGTTAAACGTATAGCCACCTGAAATGCGCAGCTGATCATCCTAGAAAAGATCGTAAGGATCCTTCTAATAAAAACTACTTACTGTATTTCGTGGAAAGATTGGCGGAGACAGACAGTTGTTTTCAAGATTCAAAGTTATGTGGAAAAGTCGATCGGTTCTTAAGTGTATGTTTCAAAGAGCCTAGTCCACGCCGTGGCACTGGAAATAGCTTTGGCTCACCTCTTATACGGATGACCCGGGATCAATCCTGAAATGTGGGATGGAACGGGATTCAGTCAGCCTCGTGAGTCTCGCTGAGGAGATGTCGGATATAGTACACAGCGAAACCGGTCTCGAAGGCTAGGCAATTCAACTGAGGATATTGTCAAGATGATTTAAATGTAGTTCTCATTGTGATGATATATTGTGTTTTCCTCGTAAAAGGTTGCTTGAATGCTACTATGTAAAGTCAGGTTGTTCCGCGAGAAATTTAAATACATGGAAGCCATTCCGACTTAGTTGATATAATTTTTACAGTTTACTTTACGTCGCATCGACACACATAGGTCTTATGGTGATGATAGGATAGGAAAGAGCTAGGAGTGGGAAGAAAGCGGCCGTGGCCTTAATTAAGATGCAGGCCCAGCATTTAACTAGTGTGAAAATGGTGATAATGAGGTAGGAAGAGGGCGAAACTCGGTGTCTGTGCATAGCCTACTCCTGTCGAATAAAACCAAAGCATTTGTTGAAGGCTTAACGTCTCCATCCGACGGAGGAATCACCATCATCGGAGGGGTTTGGAATTGAATCCAGGCTTCTGGTACGCAATCTACCCTATCGATGAACATTATGATGATGAACAGATAACCCTGGTGTCAGAACTCAGAGACTTTACGGCTGTATATCTAACGGAGGCCTTACGGTCTTTAACAACAATTCTGTACCTGAGACCTAACTCAATGTAAGTCACATTTTATGAAACTTAGAACCATATAAACGTAAGCCTACTGTCATATAATTTTTATGGCAATTAAATAATAATTACGGAGCTCGATAGCTGCAGTCGCTTAAGTGCGGCCAGTATCCAGTATTCGGGAGATAGTAGGTTCGAACCCCACTGTCGGCAGCCCTGAAAATGGCTTTCCGTGGTTTCCCATTTTCACAACAGCAAAAACTGTCTACAACCTGACGTTTTTCCTCTCTCATGTAAAATAACTAAAACGCGACTCACGTTGGTTCAGCTTTTATATAATTTACACTTAAAATTATTATTTTATTGTCACAAACATGAAATGACTGTGGACTTACGTTTATGTGACTCTAAGTTTTATAAAATGTGACTTACATTGGTTTGGCTCTCACGTACGGAATTAATGGCACGTTATTATCCAATTATTTAAGAGAAAAAGAAAGGCAATCTTTCAAAACGGATCGACGTACGATTACAAATAAATGTAAGTGTGTCTATTCCTCAATCCCGTTTCCTGTTACGGGTCCGGGGATGACGTGAGATGATATTTCTGTGGTACCAACGAAGAACCCGATATGTCAAAAAAATCTAATTTTCAATTTTAATACCAGTATGGTAGATGGTGTGACGAAGAGTATGAGGGCAAAGCCTGATATGATTCTGGTGCCCGGAGAATACGATGTTCCCAAAATAATAATTCCGATATGCTCAGTATAGATATTGAGGAAATCGAGTGAATTATTCTCTGAACTTGCTGAATAAGTAAGAAATACCCCATTTCTTCTTTTTATTACGTTCACAAACGTATACCGCTTCAATTTGTAGGTATTAAATATAATATGAACTCCAGGGAACTCACCGACTTTTAAAGGCGCCTCTTGAAAATTCAAGTTATTCAACATATCGAGTTCTGCCTCAGTACCACAGATTTTATGCCATGCTTTTACAGTTGGATGCCCTTCCTGACACCATCCTCACTTGAGGAGCTAAGGAAGATGAAATGAATGATGGTGAATGACATTGTGAAAATAAGTGGAAGAAATCGAATGTGGTCTATGGATAAGAACTGTCCTGGCATTGGCCTTCAAGTGAAAATGGAGAAACTACAGAAAACCATTCTCAGGACAGTCGACACTGGTGTTCGAACCCACTCGCCTACCGAATGCAGAGCATGGTTCCATAAGCGCGTAGAGCGTAAACACGCACGAGTGCACCGTCCGGTACAATTACCAATAATTATATACGTATATACCATTATAAATAATAATATTTTTGAGCATAGACAAAGAAAACATGGTGAATTAAGAGATAATACAGGACGTTCGTTTTTCAACTTGATGAATAGGAATTCCCTAAGGCGGTAATTTTTATAGAGTGTATAAATATAATCGAAATACTAGAATTGCTTCCATTCCTTGGAACACAGGAGTAAAATCTTTTAAAGTCAGAAGAAGTTCGCACAAAGAGAAATGAAGGCAATCAGAATGCGAGGTCTAAAGAGATTCAAGTGGAAGTTTCAACGCACAAGAGAACGCCAGTCGCTTTCTTTCTCGTTCTTTATCCTGGGTAACGATCTGTCACTGACGAAATGAAGTTTCACAAAATACTCTTGGAGTTTGAATATTTGAGCCATCAGTCCATAGAGTGGTTTGTAACGTAACTCCACGCCACCTTATCCTGTCCTTTTCATTTCTACGTAACTTCTCTAATCTGTTTGTTATATTCATACGTTGTCATACCCCTACTGTTCTTACTACCTACAATTCCCACAAAAATAACGTAATAAATTCTGTGTGTTTTAAGGTTCTTCCTATCAATGTTGCTCTTCTTCTCGCCAAATCGATTCAATATCTCCTATCGTATCCGTTCGTATGATTATCAGCATTCTTCTATGACACCACATTTCGAAAACTTAACTTCTCCTTCTGCACTAGTTATTGTTAAGGTTTTAGTTCCATACGATGATATGCTCCATATAAAATTCTTCAAAGTATATTTCAATTATACATACCTATACTTATGTCAAGAATATAAGGAGTAGAGTGGAATAGAATACGTCCATCCTGATGTAAGGTTTGGCACTTTTGCTAGTGGGATTTTCGAAATAAAAAGTCACGTCCAAATGGAAGTCCTGAGGCTATGGCCAGATATCAACATTTACGTAAAAATGCAAGATTGCTTACTTATCTTCTTCTTCTTCTTCTTGTTTCGTATAGGCCAGCTAAGGACCACGACATTCGACTATTAAATTTTGGAATGGGCTTTAATGTTTGCCCAGTAGTTGCGCATCTTCAGGCTGTGTTGCTCCTTCCTCTCCTTTGTCCAAAGGGCGCCAGTCTTCTTCGTTGGTACTCTGTCCTGGAACTACTTATGTTGTCCGATCCTTTAAGTTTCCTTCTGTTATTCCCAGTTCCTGTAGATCTTTATCCACTTCTATCAACCATGGTGACTTGGTCTTCCTATTTTGCCAGTAGCTGAGATTCCGGTTGGTCAACCTGGTCGGATGCATCCTATAGATGTGCCCATAGAATGCTGGGCGTCTCTTCCTTGCTACATTCGTTATTCTTTCACAGTACTTGTAGAGCTCTTGGTTAGGCCGTCTTCTATAACTGTCATCTTCCTTGACTGGCCCCAGAATCTTCCTCATTATCTTTCTGTCCCGGATTTCAAGTTTTTCCATAAGTCCCTTCCTGTTGAGTGTTAAACATCCTGAAGCATATAAGGCTTCAGGGCGGATGATTGTCCGGTAGTGCTTCATCTTAGTATTACTTATCATTAAATGTATATTGCTGTTGGTTTTTTTTCAGTGTTGTGAAAACTAATATCTTCACCTAAGAGCAATGTTGTATCTGGTGATACTTTTAAGAGTTCATTGCACTCATGATATCAATAATTTAAATTTTGCGCATGTTTATGTGCATGCGTCTCCATCTATATGACCTGCGTGATTAGGGGCAGTAACAACTGCAATTCAAAGAGATTCATAATCTTGATATTTAACACACAATTGAACCATGAGATTTAATTCAGCGATTACGGGTGGATTTACGGTTTCGAGATCATTAACGGTGATAATTTCAGTATTACTATAAAATGAAGGTAAGGAACGTTTCTAAAATTCTGTGTTAATGCTGTCATTCACCTGTGGAAATAGACCTGGATGAACAGTGTCAGGACAAATTTCAACGTGACGACCACGTCGAGCTTACGCCTAACACATGCCTTCCAAGGAGATAAATGTAACCTCAGTTGAAGTTTGGAAAACGCAATGAGGAAGGGATTTCTGAAGTCACTTGTGAAGAAGATCCAGGCTTACATCGGCAAGTGGAAGGAGGCAGCGTCTGATTGACTGACATGCTTATGTATTATCTACGAGTGTCCACAACATTTTGAACAAAAGCAACTGTCAATTAAACTGCCATAAACAATGATGGATTCCGTCATGTTGGCTGTACGACTGATAGATTTTCTCTAAGTAGGTTAGCCATTGGTCAGTAGCCAATACGTCAATAAGACGTGTAAAAATAGTAATCATAAAATAAGAAGCTCCATCACCCAGGCCCTCAGAAGAACTGAATTCACCGTTCATGAAGAGATCCATGGTTTGGAAGAGAATAGAAACACTCGAAGGATCTATATAATTGCCTACAAAGACATAAGTATAGGATATACAGTGTAATTTATCCAATCTTCCGCTTCGAATCCTCCGGGGGTTAACCGTACGATGTTTATTGTCAGAAGAAGAGAATAGATTAGTCCACAATAGCATTCTACAAGTAAGCATACAACTAAAAGATATCGAAGTCATAGGTTTACTGATCGATATAAGTGGTACAATGCCTCGTAAATTCGTTGAGTTCTGCAAGACATTCAACCTATCCCAGTCTTTGATGAGCGGCATTGCACTTTCTGTCTTGAAAACGACAATAAGTATTTTAATACACCGTTTCCTTTAAAGTTGTAACCGCAAAGACGGATCACATTCTTTACCCGATACCTCCATTTTATATTTCTCGTTGGGCAGCCTACTTTGACGAAATGGAGTCGCTCAGCGGATATCTCAGGGTTTTCTTATGGCAAGTAAGACATGTAATCTTACTGTAGAATTCGCTTAACGTGAGTTCAAGAGAATCCCAACTCACGGGTGACACCTATCGATACTCACGACATAATAATAATCGTCGACAATCTTTATCAGAGTATTGACTTCGAGAGAACTTACCATGGTTAAATGAAATACTCAATTACTCGGTACCTTTCTTAGCTATAAATTAACTTACAAACTAGACAGTAATTAAAGAATTCATGACACCAGCAATTATAGAAAAATAACAAGATATTTATTAATAAAATATTAAATCATTAAATTACCATATAAAGTGACGCATTATTTAAAAATTGACTGAAAATAAGTGTGAGAATGAGTCAGCGCTGGCTCGCAAAATAAAATGAAAAATAATATTCAGTATTTTAAATTATTGAGATGATCAGTTCCTTTGTGAAGTAGAAGTTCAATATTTACACATTTACAATAGATCACTGGACACATCTGAGGCCCACCTCGCAATTGCAATGTAAGTATAACATCGACACAAATAACTAGTTCCGACAGTTAATTCACTTTCTTTAGTCTGATTAAACCAGTCTCACTTGGATACCATATCCAACCTAAATGCATCTCAAATACACTAATAAGTTAAGTCTGAATAACTTGGAATACATTTAAGTAGTTATGAATAAATTAAAGGAAATCGAAAATAGTTCTAAGGAATCAAGATAATTTTTAAGTGAAATCCGAAGTCATGATTTTGTTGCATCGATCTCGTTGTGCATGGAAACTACTTACGAACTAAGGCATTCTTTCCTAGTGCCTGATAAATACGGCTCCTACTCTAGCCTTTCCCTAGCTGAAGTTCGTTACAGAAATATACGTTCTAACGGAGGATATTAATCGATCTAGCTATCTATCTAAATTCAACATAATCTTTGGCTGTCATTCACATGTCCTTTTAGGTTCAATGTCCCTTTCTTTAGTTATATTCCAATAACATTCAACTACAATGCAAGCTACTTTCCTCTTATGCAGTTACTATGAAGCGCTATGCCGCGAGGTTTAGAAAACATAATCTCATATATATCGGTGTCGTAATGCATCTGGTTAACTACAGCTATTCAAAGTATCGTAGTATTCTAATGTTCATTATAAATCATCTACACCGACATACGATAACGTCACGAGCATACTTCTATACTAGTAAATCCATTTCGTACCTTGGCTTGTGTAGCTCCAGCGGTGTGGGCACTCTTACGCAAATAAATCATAAAATAAACTTGTAGTGTGGCATGACTTAACTTGCAGGTACACGATGGTCCTGCATCGCGTAAAACCATCACATATCACTATATATGTATATAACTCGAAACTTTCATCCACTTACCATAATCATATTCTTATTACAACATCCATTTAATATTAACACCGTAGCCTCCATAATAATATATCGCGTTCCCAACTTCACGACTACGTTAAAATACCACACAGTTACTTAATAATATTTACCAGTCAGAGCTTCTCATAACCTACGGACGAGTTCAATGTCCTATCTATGAACCAAACAATGCGTAATTCCATTTGTTTCCTTCTACACCGTGTACAACCATTCGTGACGTCAACTTTAAGCATTACTTCAATGAAATCTCTATAATCTCCCAGTATGTCATTTCAATCAGGTGTTTCACATTTCTCTTCAAACCTCACGCTTCCTACAAGTATTCTGGTCGATATAGCATAAACTATTGCTATATTACTAAATCGTAACTACGAACTTAATTATCTCACACATCGTTGGTATTTCTCACTTGCATTGCCATATTTATCGGTCTACAATTAGCCATCGGCACATACCTAGGGTACATGTGGAGGCAAACCAAAAATTATGCAATAAAATATTATGAATGACTTAGCTCGATCATGGTTGTCCCTGGTCCAGCTGTTCTATTCCCAAATGGATGTGGTTGGGTCTTCGTTTCGGTCACGAGTTAGACATCTGGTACGTCATCCGCTCCTTCGTTCTGGAAGTACTATCAGGATTCCCGTTGCCTTTCTCCGTCATGGCTCGGTTGGATGGTTACCGGTCGCCTTCCTTGTCATTGTCTGGTCGTATGGTAAGATGAATTGTTCCCAGGTCGGTCCATCATGTGAATTTAGCACATCATCTTGATCATCTTCTTGTCATTCTCAAAGCTGAAGATTATATTGCAGTATACAGCCATTTATGCTATTCTTCTCTGACGTCTTTAATCCTTAATTTTATTTATTTTTATTTTTCTTCGTAGCTCTTCGACGAATCTGCAATTTCGTATGTAACGACTTCAGTACGTCTATTTTCGTCTGAACTACTTTTGAATCTAGACGAAAACTTATTCTTTATTCTCATTCAATCGTTGAAAATGTTTCCTTTCTTGTGCGCGATCCTTTGCTTCTCCTAAAGAATTATTCCGCTGTCGGTGATTGCGTCCGCTCTCGATGTCGTGAAATTTCAAGATGAAGATTTTTTAATAATAATGTTTTTTCTATTTTTTTGAAAACAATACTGTAGACCGTCCACTGTCCGTTTTACTCGAATACTTGACCATTCCATGACGTATATGGCCCTCTATAACATCACAACAGGTGACTATTCCTTGCTTGCTATAGATTACATGGCCCATACCTTCGGTCGGCGCCATTTTGTAATCTGTCGTGGACGTGCGAACGGGCACAAAGTTCAGTAAGTGGTTTAGTTTTCCATTACACGCTTTTATATGGTGCAAGCCTCTAATTGCTGGTATTTAACTGGAACAAGCGAATCTTTCGTAATCTTGACTGACAGCTCTAACTCTTCACCTAACACCGACCAGTCACTTTACCTAGCAGCTACATGCACACTTCGAACACAAGTCTGTTGACTATCACAATCCACGGCTACTATACACTGTACACCAGACAGATAACTCGCACAGCAAATTCACGTGACTGCTTCACACAATGAACCACACAGCACCAATTCAGCTGCTCTCTAAACCTCCTCACCACGACGTTCTCCCAACAATACTACGATGACGACAACTACAACAACAAAGATGGTAACAGAACTACACCACGATGATACTCTCTCAACACTCACTGCTTTGTTCCAACAAAACTACACTAATATTATTTTTCAGTGACGAGCCAGTTTTTATACTTATGCACTAGAATCTCCAGGGCGCACCCAAGGTAGGAAATCAGTTTTGCCTTCAAAAACGTCCACGAAGACACGGACGGACGTAAAGTGCAATACAAGGTGAGGCAGACATTTTTAATTTGATGCCTTGTAGATTATCTGCGCATAAATTCCGACATTCCTTTCTACTCTACGCGATGGCAGAGTAAACCTTATCTCTGTTGAGCTATCTATGGCTGACTGTTGATTCATTTTATCGAGTTAAGGCCAGAAGTATCTCAAGGGATCATTCACATGGCGACATCGTACGGAATGGAGTGTCAAATGGATATTTTTCCGCCTCTCCAAAAATTGGGCTCCCATTGCCGGGTTTAGCCCCTTACTGCACGACTTCTTTTTTCTTCCTGAAAAAATTCTGACTGCTTAAATATAGTGTCCTGACCTACGGAAAAAACTAAACTTCTAAGTGTAGTACTTTTAATTGGATATGTATAACCCTCTCTGAAAGTACCGGTATGCTATTTTATGTTTCCAAGTTACCACTGATACCATCGAAGGATAACCGTTATTGCATGCTGTCCCATATATGGCACAAACCATAAACCAACAACCAAGATCTGCCACATGAAGTTCAGATTGTTAAAACTATTTAGTTTTAATTTATGAAAATGACAAAAGGTTTCAGAAATTACACTAATTTAATAAAACATCTCACTAGTAAAGAAATATTGGAAATATTCTACTGGAGTATCAAGGTCCAAAATTTCCTGAGGTAGAGTAAATTTTGTTTCCAGTTAATTTTGTTTCATCTTCCATTCTTGCCAGATACCCTATATGGCAGTCGATTTTAGTCTTCCCCGCCTTGTTTGTTACTTTTGAATTGTTTTGGATTGTAGCAAGTCCATCCGCAAGAGGAATGTCATAGAGGTCAAGGTATTCACTTCAAAATAGGCTGTATAAAAATAAAACCGGTGTGTGCCATACCTATCTGTCAAAGTATGCGGTAAGCGGTTAAACTCATGATCTGTATCTGATTCTGTTTCTGGTATAATAGTAACATTATTTCTTGTGCTATCCATTTTAGGAATATCATCATCTGACTCTGAAGCAAGAATGTCATATCTCTTTCCTTCTATACGTAATGCACTATCGTCATCTGATAGATCAGGGTCGTCACTAATATTCCCGTTGGGTATAATTAGTACGAGAGTTGAAGAGGCATAACACTTTCCTACATCCATTGCAGTACACCAACTGAAAGGAAATAGATCGGACTGTTATACTTCCAGTAGCAAGAAATAGGTTATGTCACAACTGTATGTTGTGCCATATCTATCACAAACCTAATTAGAAAGATTGTAATTACTCCAGTAGACAAATGTTCAAACTTACCTCCTTACAGATGTCCTGACATATCAATGCTTCCATAGTAATTTTATAAAAACACAAATCGAACTATTACTGTATGAAATACAACTCTCTTGTGGTCAGATATCTAGTCAACTGCTTATTACAACACAAACAAGGGATGAATGTCAAATAGTTCTTTACTCCCTCAACAGATGGCGCATGCTGCACGCATCTAGTTATTGTTGATAGTGTACTATATCTGTCACTCGATGCAATAATGAAATAAACACTTCAATATAGGCTGTATAAAAATAAAACCGGTGTGTGCCATACCTATCTGTCAAAGTATGCGGTAAGCGGTTAAACTCATGATCTCGGGATCCAAAGGCCAGTACTTTTCCTATGAACCACGAAGTTAGTATGTGCGATGGAAAGTTTCAGATTAGGAGATACATAAATCTAAAGTATTGATCAGAAAAACTCGACATACTGCATGTGCAGATGTTAATTTCAATTCTCAATGTACATTTTACGAAAATATTACAATTGCGTACTTCTGCACACATACTCTCAAAATGGGGTTCGATTCGTGGCCGACAGAAGAATAGAGAAGGTATACCATGATGGACTGCGAACATAGTTCAAGAAGATATTTTGTCCACGGACAAAACATGCTCCCTCAGGACACAAAGGAAATTAATCACTTCCTTCGTAACTATGGTCCAAATACTGTCTGCCAAGATTGTGGAGATGGTAGGTTATTCCAAGGGTCAGGAGTCAGAAGGAAGCGGCCGTGGCCTTAATTAAAGTACAGCCCCAGAATTTGCCTTGTGTGAAAATGGGAAACCACGGAAAACCATCTTCAGGGCTGCCGACAGTGGGGTTCGAACCAATCTGACATACTATAACATGTTGATGATGACTGTCGTTCTTAGGGGCCTAATATCAAGGTAATCGGCCTCACTATTGGGTAATTCACTTCCCAACGGTATAAATGTTTTCTGGTGTAACCCTAACACCATTCAATAATAATAATAATAATAATAATAATAATAATAATAATAATAATAATAATAATAATAATAATAATAAAATATGTGTAATATATTATTGGCAATAGCTGCTATGTGTAAGCATTTTCATCTGACGCCATGTAGGATGCCTGCGCTTCAATTTCGGCGTTCCATTCTACTCTGCCGGATGGTACAGTGAACCTGATCTCTGTTGTCCGAATGTATTTTCATTCATTCTCTAAAGGGCCCGTTGGTAACAGTAAATTATTATTATTATTGAGCCATGTATTTGATATTCCCTCCCCTCTTATACTATTTATTGTGTCTGTTTTAATGTTTTTCAACTTTTATGCATTATTGTGTTTTTCGCCCGTTGAGTTGTCCCTTTGGGCAAATAATAATAACAAATTATTCCTAAATGATGGTCCCAGGGTAAAGGAACTTTTTCCGCCCTGGGAACGGCCCGGCCTGTGCTGCCTCCCCTTTGCTTTCCCTCCCGTACCCCTGCGGATGCGCCGAGCTCTTTTCACGCAGCCTGACCGTGTCGCCTTGCGTTACGTGGTCTCGCGTCACGGCTACTCTTGGCGAGGCCGTGCGGCCTGGCTGGGAGCAAGTGTTATTCTTGCCTCGCTCTCTGACTTGAGCATTTCACGCACCCGCCTTCGAACCCTGGACCGCTAGGGGTATAGGAGGTAAGCACCTAAAACTTGCTTAACATTTACAGACGATGGGAGGACATTATTTTGATTGTAAACCACTGAATAGGCGCTGAAGTTGTTTCAAGGTATTATAAAAGCAGAGTTGCTTCCAAATCGTAAAGTATGTGTGAACCCCTTGGGTCTGTTTACTGCAGCCTTACTGCAGCTTGAGTTATTGGGAGTTTGTCCCCTGGGCAGTTGAAAATAAGTGTATACACGTATATGTTGAATGATGTATTTAACTCCCCTAGGAGTTTTAGGCGCTTAGAAGCGTCCCTTAATGAAAGTATAGTATGTTATGTTAGGGAAAATTTGCGCTCCTCCTTGAGCCACCTGAGGTGGCGTATTATCAATAACCATTATCTAGAATTATCTTTTACACTGTTCTTTGGTGATGAACTGTGAACAGGACTGGATCCCTGTAAATTACAATAGGGCACGTGTCGGAGGAACCTGAGTGATGTTGGTGTTTAAATATTTTAATTTTTACTTTTCTTGGTGTTTACCTATTTTGTTTAATAAACTTTGTTAACCTGATTTCCTCGGGTAACAGTGTTCTTGCCCTCTGGGTGGTACCCTATCCTCGCAAAGTCCAGATCCTATGGAGGCCGCACCTTCTGAAGGTTTTGCCAGTGATAATTTACGGTACAAAAACTGGTAGCAGAGCGTGGTTGGATCTGGACTTGTTTTCGATTAGCCGAGGAATTTGAGCCCGTAACATTCTTTCCGTTTCCGGGATTTCTTTAGTTGTTGTGTGGTTTATATCAATTGAACCATGTCCATTCGAGACATACCTAATCCGGGTTCTCTGCGGAAGGAGGAGCTTCTGTATGAACTTGGGATACGTAACTTAGAGTCTAAGGCCGATGAAATTTTGTTACGGAATAACTTAAATAGACCGATTACGGTACCCCATTATACTGAAGGTGAGGTCGCTAGCGCGCTGTCCCTTATTCAGGCTAACCTTTCTAATATTGCATCTGTGATGGATTTTCTGGAGAATGACGTGGCTTCTCCTCATCAACTCAAGAGACTACAGGGTAGATTAAATCATTATTGTCAACGAGTGGAAGATCTCCTTTCCCTGGAATTGAAGGAAGAGATATCGGGTCAGGTTCTCGAATTAAAGGACACATCAGCTGATCTTTTAGAGAACGTGGAGGCCTGGTTAGCAGGGCTTTCCATTAAATCTAAGCCCGTTCTTCCTCCACCTGCCCAGGTGGAAGGCGAGTTGAATCAACAGTCTCGTAGATGTGAGCTTGACGAGGAGAGAGCTTCGCTTCCACCGCAGCAGTCTGTTCATTTAAATGCTCCTTCTGATTGTCGCCCGTTGAATCAACAGTCTACTGTGCCATCTTTGAGCTCACCTTTTTCGAATATGCCTCACCCCTTGAATATGATGTTGAAAGGTGCCCCTCGTTACTCAGTAAACTCGGCAAGCGATGTGGTTTCTTTTCTTCGGTTTCTGGTTGAATTTTTGGATCATGCCTTAGTCTTTGGGTTAACGCATGCTCAAATTCTACAGATTATTTACCCATGTACGATTGGGGTTTTGTCAAATAAAATAGTAAACGCTATTTCGAGTCAATCCTCACTACATCAGTTTCATGCTCATTTATTGGCTCAGTTCATTCCTCCGAGGGCTCTTCATTCGTTAGTCCAGAAATTTTATTTCAGAGTGCAGCGCCTGGATGAGTCTCTATCGGAGTTTATTTCGGATATCAAGTTTTATGCCAAGGTTTTTGCGCTGAATTTCACTGAAGAGCAAATTGTAGCTACAATTGTGGAGGGCATTTCTCCCTTATACCGTTCATGTTTATGCTTCGCGTCCCAGCCTCGTAATTTTGAACAGTTGGAAGCGATGGTTGTGTCCGCGGAGGGTTTTCGGCATGCTGATTCACTTCGAGTGATAACTCTTCGAGTAATAATTGCCCCGTGATAATTCTGGCTCTTCGATGGTTAAGAAACCTGCCCCATTAAAAAGATGTTTTGGTTGCGGGGCTTCCGATCATCTTCGAAATAAGTGCCCTGCTCGTTCTACTAGCGCACAGGTGTCGGGTGCCAGTTCGAGCACCAGGGTTCAGTCTAGGCCTTCTAATGTTGTATGTTTCAGGTGTGGGGTTCCTGGCCACGTGGCGCGGCAGTGTTCGCGTAAGCCAAATATTAGTTGACTAGATCGGGAAGCGGGAAGTGTTGGCCTCCCCGATCTATCGCCTGTAGAACCAGGTTATTCTCGCCCTTCTTCCCGCGAATATTCTCCTGGGTGCCCTGATCAGTGTTTAGCCATATCTACCGAGGTCAAGGGATTAGCCCCCTTCGTCAAGGTAGAGATAAATAATGAACCGGTATCGGCCCTTTTGGATTCGGGAAGCGTAGTCTCGTTTATCAGTGAGAAGTGGTTTGCTCTCAATAGTTCTGTTGGTAAATTTTCCGATGTACTGCCTGTTTCTCTGTCGTCTGTTGCTGCAAATTCTTTGAGAGTTGAAGTTTCCGGCGTGGTAAAGTGCAAAATTCGACTGGCTAATTTCTCCTGGAAATTTCCCCTTTATGTAACTAAAAAATTTCCATATCTTATAATCCTCGGCTCTAATTTTTTTGCGCGTACTGGACTCCTGTTGGATATGCAGGAGGGCTCCTGCTGGTTTAAATTCTGCAAGGCTACTAAGATACCCTTATTTAAGTGTAATTCTCTTTCTTCATGTGTTGCCTCACCTCCTCAAGAACAGATGGCATTAGATCTTAGTCATTTGCCCGAGAATCAAGCTGAATGTATTAGAGAAATATGTGATGACTTCCCGGACGTTTTCACCGAAGAATTGAGGATGACGAATCTTTTAGAGTACAAGATCGAGGTCACGGACTCGGTTCCGGTTAGGTCACCGCCCTATCGCTTGGCTCCTCCCAAAATGCAAGCGTTAAAGGAGATAGTTAATAAAATGTTGGATCAGGGCATTATTCGGCCGTCTACTTCTGCCTACTCCTCCCCCATCTTCCTTGTCCCGAAGCCTCAAGGTGGTTATCGACCTGTGTTGGACTATAGGGCTTTGAATAAGAAAGTCGTATTGCAGTCAGTTCCTCTCCCTGATCTGCATTCTTGCTTCTCATGGTTCAAGAAGGCTAGATATTTTACAGTTTTAGATTTAAATCAGGCGTATTACCAGATTCCGTTAGCTGAAGAGTCTCGTCACTTGACAGCCTTCGCTACGGCTGGAATCTTTACGAATTTTGCCGTTTGCCCTTCGTATTTCCACTGGCGCTGCCGTCCTCACTAGGCTGCTTGATCAACTGTTTTCTGACATCAAGTTCAACTATCTTTATCACTACCTTGACGATGTCGTAATTTTTTCCGAAACCTTCGAGGATCATCTTTGCCATTTGAGGGAAGTGTTGTCCCGTCTTCGCAAGGCTGGTCTTACGGTCCAACTTTCTAAGGTATCCTTTGCCAAGCCCTTAATGTCCTTTTTGGGACATATTGTGTTATCCAATGGCGTCTCTGTTGATCATTCTCGCACCGAGGCAATTCGCCAGTTCAAACCTCCTCTGGATGTTAAGGGTGTTGCTCGCTTTGTTGGGATGGTGAATTTTTTTCGAAAATTCATTCCAAATTTTGCCAATCGAGCCGGGCCTCTTAACGCCCTCCGACGTAAAGGGGTTAAATTTGAATGGGGGCCCTCCCAACAAGCTGCCTTTGATGATTTAAAGTTGGCCATATCTAACGCTCCGGTGTTGGCTATGCCTGACTTTTCCAAGCCTTTTATCGTTCAGACCGATGCATCGGCGTCTGCCGTTGCGGCCGTCCTTTTGCAGGACTCGGAATTGGGGAGACGTCCCATTGCATATGCTTCTAGGACCTTGCATTCTGTCGAAGCCAAGTATTCTGTATACGAGCTAGAAGGATTGGCGGTATTGTTCGCCTTAGAAAGGTTTCGTATTTACCTAGAGCATGAAAGGTTCGAATTCGAGACTGAAAATCAGGCTCTGAGTTGGGTTTTGGGGAAACCTAGGAAAACCGGCCGTCTGGCCCGTTGGGCCATTAGGATCTCAGCTTTCCAGTTCAGCGTACGTCATACCCGTGGTTCGGACAACGTAGTCGCCGACTCTCTCAGTCGCATGTTTTCGGATCAGCCTACTCAGGAGGGCGAATCGTCAAGTTCTGAGGTTCCCTTGTCTTTACCCTTAGCGGGGGCTATCTTGTCTGATACCCCATTACTGTATCATGACGTTGCTAAGTTTCAAGTGGAGGACCCTATTTTGGGACCTATTGTTAAAGATCTTAAAGAAGGGAAAATTATTGATCCTTATGTGTTAAGGAATGGCATACTGTGTTGTCCCGCCCGTCACGATCATAAAATGAAGGTCGTTATTCCCTCAGTCCTGGTGCCTATGATTTTTAAATACTTTCATGAAACTCCTCTCGGTAGCCACCTAGGAGTATTTAAGACCAGGGAGAAGATTAGGGAAAATTTTATTTGGAATGGGTTGGACGCTGAAGTTCGTGAACTTGTTAAAGCATGTAAGGTTTGTGCGCTCAGTAAGCCTTCTCCTAACACACGTGTAGGCTTACTGTCTTCTAGCCAAGCTACCCTCCCTATGCAGCGGCTGTATATCGATTATGTAGGTCCTTTGCCGAAAACTAGGACTGATGGTAATAGGTTTGTTTTCGTTTGTGTGGATGGTTTTACCCGTTTTTCCTGGTTGATTCCGACGAGGTTAGCCACTTCTGAGACTACTTTTAGATGTTTGAAGTCTATATTTTCGTCCTTTGGTCCTTGCCAGTACTTGGTCTCTGACAACGCCAAGGCCTTTACATCGAACCTGTTTAAGAAATTTTGTTTCAGCTTGTCCATTTCTCATGTTACCACATCCCCCTATTACCCACAACCTTCTTACGCTGAGAGGGTTAACCGAAACTTGCGGTCTGCTCTCATTGCCTTTCACCACGATGATGTTTTGAAGTGGGACACGTCGTTGCCATGACTTGCATTTGCTTTCAATTCTGCGGTACACGAGGCTCATAAATTTCCCCCTAATTCTCTCATGTTTTCTTTCGTTCCTAACTCTCCGCTCACCAACTTGTGGAATATAAATGAGTTGTTGCCTGAAAAGATTGATCCCCCTAACATCAGGGCCATTTGGAGGAAGGCTAAGCAAAATCTGAAGGTCTCGTATGAGAAGAAACGGGAGCGCTATGATAAGGGGCGCTGTCCTACCGATCTTGCCGTCGGTGACAGGGTGTTTGTGAAGAATTTCGTTCCTTCTGGGAAACTCGCTCCTCGCTTTCGCGGGCCCTGCGAGATTATTGATTTCTTGACACCAGTCACCCTGTTGGTGAAAGATCCAGACACGGAGAGAGTGTTCCGAGTCCATTTGTCCCAGGTTAAAGCTGCCTAGTGCTATTTAAGGTTTTGTGGCATTTTGTTGCTATGAGTATTTTCTCTGTTATTCTTTTCCTTGTGTTTACCTTCCCTTCGGTTCCCTTGACACGTGTTCTGCCTAAAGGGAAGCTATTTTCTTTAGATTTAAAATTTTAGTGGTATGTTTAATGATTATGTGAGTCCGACCGGAGTCCCGTTTCTCCCTTATCACTCCCATACCCCGGTCCGGTTCTTCGAACCATCTCTTGCCTGTATCTCCCCAATGTGCTGGGCATCCATTCGACACCATTGCTGGCGCTTGAATTATTTTACAGTGTACTGGAGTGACTATCTTCGCCCGTGCCTGCATGGGAAGGGCCCCCCGTGTGGGCTGCCTTGGCGTGCCTCGTCTCCAGCTCCCGAGCCCTACGACCTTGCTCTTGTTGGACTATCTACTGCCAGCCTACTGCTGACCTAGTGTGTGCAAGTCGCTACTGCCTTTCGTCATGTGGCGTGTTTCTGCCACAAGAACTGTCCATCTGCCTGGGAAGATATTTTTCGTTGTATTGGTGATGGTGTGTGAGGCCGGTCTGGTCTCGATAATCTACTGAGATGTCACTTTGTGAAGCTATTACTTAACTAACTGAATTAAGCTGAAACTATTACTTGTCTACATCCCGGGATATCATGACAAGAACTTTCGTCTATTATACTGCAAGAACTTTCGTCTATTATATTGCAAGAATTTCCTCTATTGTACTCCAAGTTATTTATTTATTAAGCTTATTAATTGTAAGGCAAGATTTTTATTATATTATTAGCCTATGAGCAAGTGAATGGACTATACTGCAAGAGTATTTTATTGATGAAAATTTATTGCTCACCCTGGTTGGTGCTTTAGGGGGGGAGATCTGAGCCATGTATTTGATATTCCCTCCCCTCTTATACTATTTATTGTGTCTGTTTTAATGTTTTTCAACTTTTATGCATTATTGTGTTTTTCGCCCGTTGAGTTGTCCCTTTGGGCAAATAATAATAACAAATTATTCCTAAATGATGGTCCCAGGGTAAAGGAACTTTTTCCGCCCTGGGAACGGCCCGGCCTGTGCTGCCTCCCCTTTGCTTTCCCTCCCGTACCCCTGCGGATGCGCCGAGCTCTTTTCACGCAGCCTGACCGTGTCGCCTTGCGTCACGTGGTCTCGCGTCACGGCTACTCTTGGCGAGGCCGTGCGGCCTGGCTGGGAGCAAGTGTTATTCTTGCCTCGCTCTCTGACTTGAGCATTTCACGCACCCGCCTTCGAACCCTGGACCGCTAGGGGTATGGGAGGTAAGCACCTAAAACTTGCTTAACATTTACAGACGATGGGAGGACATAATTTTGATTGTAAACCACTGAATAGGCGCTGAAGTTGTTTCAAGGTATTATAAAAGCAGAGTTGCTTCCAAATCGTAAAGTATGTGTGAACCTCTTGGGTCTGTTTGCTGCAGCCTTACTGCAGCTTGAGTTATTGGGAGTTTGTCCCCGGGGTAGTTGAAAATAAGTGTATATACGTATATGTTGAATGATGTATTTAACTCCCCTAGGAGTTTTAGGCGCTTAGAAGCGTCCCTTAATGAAAGTATAGTATGTTATGTTAGGGGAAATTTGCGCTCCTCCTTGAGCCACCTGAAGTGGCGTATTATCAATAACCCTTATCTAGAATTATCTTTTACACTGTTCTTTGGTGATGAACTGTGAACAGAGCTGGATCCCTGTAAATTACAATAGGGCACGTGTCGGAGGAACCTGAGTGATTTTGGTGTTTAAATATTTTAATCTTTTTTACTTTTCTTGGTGTTTACCTATTTTGTTTAATAAACTTTGTTAACCTGATTTCCTCGGGTATCAGTGTTCTTGCCCTCTGGGTGGTACCCTATCCTCGCAAAGTCCAGATCCTATGGAGGCCGCACCTTCTGAAGGTTTTGCCAGTGATAATTTACGGTACAATTATTATTATTATTATTATTATTATTATTATTATTATTATTATTATTATTATTATTATTATTATTATTATTATTACAGCGTTATGCTCATCTGTGGAGCGCGATACAACTTCCTTAGCTGATGTTGATTTTCCTTCTCTCAAAATTTTTCGGCAGTGAAAATTTTCCTCCGTTCTTCAGTTAAAGATTTATTGGTTTTGGTATTCATTTTCTCAGAAAAATGTTGACTCCTTTTTTCAATTGGAGTCGATCTTGGATATTTTCCTGTGTGATTCCGAGGTCTTCTTCTATTTCAATAAGCCAGTTGTTCTTGACTTTCATTGAGAGAGCAAGGTTGAGAATCCTGATGAGCCTGTCATTTTTCATTCTGAGAATGTGGCCATAGAACTTTAATCGCCTTTTCCTGATGGAGTCGGTGATCTTTTCGGAATGCTGATAAAGCTCCCGAGACTTCCGTTCCATCCAGATTCCCTCTGAGTAGACTGGACCAAAGATTTTCTTCAATATTTTCCTCTCCTGTTTCTCTATGACATTAGTAATTTATCTGCCTCCAATGATGAAGGTTCCCGAGGCGTATAGTGCTTCAGGTTTGAAAACTGAGTTGAAATGCTTCAATTTTGCGTTCCTGAATATTAATTATTTGTTATATCTGTTCCAGGTGAGTCTATAGGTCTTCTGTAATTTTGAGATCCTCTCCTTATTTGTTTCACGATTTATTCTTAATGCTGGATTACTTCTCCTAAGTACTTGAAGTTATACACTTTGTAAAGTTATTCTCTTGATTAATTTTGCCAAATTTAGTCTTTAGAGGTTTCCAGTCTAGATTATTATTATTATTTGTATATATACGAGGTTTGTCCGGAAAATACATATAAATCCGTCGGGGTGACGTATCACGTATCGTGGAGGCGCCGCCAGGTGGCACTGCTGTTGTCGCCAATCTTCTCAACGCTCAGTTCGAGTCGGAGAGCTCTGCGTGTCAGTAGCAGTGTGCGGCTGCTTGTTGAAAGTTACCCGTTTTCACCTGCCGTTGGTATGGAGCTCTCTCTGATTGAGGAACAGCGCATCAACATCAAGTCTCAGAGCTCGTGTGGCCCGAGTTCGACCGGATTTGGCACAAGGGGGCACGTGGATCCTTCATCACGACAATGCGCCCGCTCACACGTCGCTCGTTGTGCGTGAGTTTTTGGCCCGAAGCTCAATCACCGTGACAGACCACCCGCCTTATTCAGCCGATTTAGCCCCTTGTGACTTCTTCCTGTTCCCGAAATGCAAAATGGTGCTTCGGGGACGGCACTTAGGTGATGTGGAAGCCATCAAGGGAGAAACGACACGGCAACTGAACAGCATCACAACTGAAGACTTTCAACAATGTTATCAACAGTGGAAACGGCGTTGGCAGAAGTGCATCTTGTCTCAGGGAGAGTACTTTGAAGGAGACCATATTGTAATACCTGAATAATTGTCAAATAAAGTTATTATTCAACTTTTATACGTATTTTCCGGACAAACCTCGTATATGTGTGTGTGTAAAATTATTATGTAAGTTTTAAAGGAGTTATTTTCCGTTCAACTACCTTACGAGGCTAGTACAAATTCATGAGAAGACTATAAACAACTCGAAAATCAGTTCACTACAGAAGTTCTTACTTCCTTATTTGCAAGGTACATAATGCAGTCGTGCCAATGTAAACTTTCTCGTGTTTACATTGTGAAGGGACCATGAAAACTAAACTCTCACCGACTGTTCGTATTCCTGCCCACACGTATTAGCGAAGCCGTATGAAGTGATTTCGCCTGACGCCCTTGTAAAGAATGAATTTCAGCTGGAAGCCCTGAAGGTCTAGGAAGATGCCTGAGATCAGGGGTTTTAACCAAATTATTGCTACCAAAGTTTATCCGACAGCCTGTCAATGTGGAACACGCTCGTGTTTTCTGCCCACGTGTGAAGATAACCAGTTATAATTTTCGTACTGAGCTGTTTTAGTATAATTGGGAATACTTATTCCTACCGGCTGGCCCCGCGTAGTAGGGTGCCCGCCTGTTACCCAGAGGCCCCAGGTTCGATTCTCGGCCAGGTCAGGGATTTTTACCTGGATCTGAGGTCTGGATCAAGGTCCACTCAGCCTACGTGATAACAATTGAGGAGGTATCTGACTGTAAGACGGTGGCCCTGGTCTACGAAGCGAAGAATAACGGCCGAGAGGATTCGTTATGCTGACCACACGACATCTCAATCTGCAGGCCTTCGCGCTGAGCAGCGGGCGCTTGGTAGGCCATGGCCCTTCGGGGATATTACGCAATGGGGTTTGGTTTGGTCTTATTCCTACTCATGATGTACTGGACGAAGCCAACATTTATGAAATAATAAAAACACGTATTCGTTTTCTTCTTCATCAACCCTCCTCCTTCTTCGTATTCTTTGTCTTCTGGTTCCTTCTCTTCACGGAAGGTTGACTAACTATTCATACCTGTGAATACACAGTGAACTAACTAGTGTGAACACATAACCTATATAAATAAAGTTTTAGAGGTCCGCTGTCTGTAATTTCGTTTGTATTGCCAATTATTTTAGGTCCACTCAAGACCGTATCAGTGGTTTTATATTTCGTGTCTTTTTCCACCACCACGGCGAAACAGCTGGATAGATCTCGACCAAAATTCATATTTAGAGTATGCTCATCCCGGAAAAGGTTTTGATATGCATATGATCTAAAAATATCTAAACAGACGGGGGTTTCTAGCAGAAAGAGAAGAGTTTCCTTCCATTTTCTCTTAGACTATTGATTTTCTGTAAAATCCTTGGACTATATCTGAAACGTCCCTTCATTATAAACAACATTCGTTATGTACATAACTTCGCTTATTCTTCAAATGACGAAAAATACACTATTTTCTCCCGGTTTCATGCTCTGCATTGAATGGCCGACAGACAGACAACGAACCTACAGGTTACCATGGCAACGTCTCTGACTGCTTGCCAGCAGAGAAGTGACGTATTGCAATTTTCGTTATCGTTCCTGTAAACTCGTGGTTGTTCCTTGGGTAGAAAGCAAGAGAGACTTCAATTGGCCATTCTTCGAAATATTGGCGGAATACCATTGGAGGTCATAATTGTCCTCGAATAGCACTAAGGGACCCTGTTAATATTTGAACAGCACCGCGGAGTGTAGCCCATTATTTCACACCGTAAGGTGTTTTCATTTGCTATAATTTTTACTGTATTTATATTCTCCTTCTGTTTTTCGCTTTAATTTCTTGGCTGTGCCTTGATTTTTTACGCTTAAGTAATAACAGCGTACATCAGCTTCTTATTTGGTTACATAAGAATCCCTGCACCTAAATTTTTGCCCTGTTACCGCATTCTGATATCCGTAACTCATACCATCACAATTTATTGAGGGATATTTTATTTTCCAATACATCCACATGATATTTACGTATTTGTCCTATCCGGCTGTCATGAGTTATAATAATAATAATAATAATAATAATAATAATAATAATAATAATCGTATGGACTCAGCTACAGTGTGCAGACATTTCAATTTGACGCCATCTGGCTGGCTGCTTGTCAATTTCGACGTTCCGTTTTACTCTAGGCCCACTAGATGGCAGACCGAGTAAACCGAAACTCTCTTGGGCGTCTATGGCTGAGATTTAATGAATTTTGTCGGGTAAACACCAAATGTGTCACCAGAGATCTTTTACATGCCGACATCGTACAACATGGAGTGTCTAATGGACTTTTTTTGCCGCCTTTCAAAATCCGACTACCCCTGCCGGGTTTGAACCCGCTATCTTAGGATCCGGAGGCCGACACTCTACCAACTAATACACTTTACCTGTATTACTTTCTTCCTTAACTACTCCATATATATGCGAGCGCTAATCCCGCAACCTGGGCGCTCTTTTCTTTGAGGAAAAATCGCAAGTGTTCAAATGTATAAATTTTGACCCCAGAAAATATCGAAATATGGATGCATTATAATGACGGTGCAGACATTGGTTTCGGGGTAATTGGTGGCTAAACGGTAAGTCGTATTACAAAGCAGATATCACATTCGCCATTTAATATGGAGAGATATACAAATTCGGTCCTATAATTTATTGCTTTGTCTCGATTGTTGATACGTTAGATAGCGCTGCATTTCTCGATTATAATCCAATCTCTCCAATTCGATTGTGACTGGCAAAGGAAAAGGGGCCTATCATTGTAATTATAAGTCTCCATCTCTATTGTGGATGGCAGTTGCCAAGTGAGCCTGGCGTTATAGTAGAAACTCCCGAACTCGATTGTGATTGGCAGTCGGAAATGTGGCCTACCATTATCCTCAAAATTTCCCCAATGGCTACCTTACATCGGGAACAATGTATGGAGTCCTCCCTGTTATGTTTCTAGGATAACGCTAAAAGACATGCAGTTTAATATAATCTTACTCATTGCCTTTACAGTAATTTATGGAGAAATCCGTATACAATGAAGAATATCGTAGCAAAGCACGGGTACATTTACTACTACTACTACTACTACTACTACTACTACTACTACTAATAATAATAATAATAATAATAATAATAATAATAATAACCGAGACAATTGGCCGTGCGGTTAGGGGTGCGCAGCTGTGAGATTGCGTTCGGGAAATAGTGGGTTCGAACTCCACTGTTGGCAGACCTTAATATCGGTTACCTACCTATAGAAATTACATGGATGAATGAAGACTTGTTGAAGCTGCGAATCGTGTAAATGACCCCTGTAATTAATGCAGCCACATGCGATATCCCAGCACTGTCGACGCAGCAGCTATATAACTCTCAATAATTTTACCAAGTTTAGTCAGACGAGAGAGTTAACCACTACTGATAAAATTACTTCTCTCGTAAGTTCTACAAAGTTACATCCTCTCTCTGTTCTCATTATCTGACAAAAACTCGTTTCATGTTCATCTCTGCAGAGCTCTGGATTTCTACTTCGGCTATAGAAAACTTTAGTTCACTGTAGTAAATAACGTAAATGCCATCTATAACGTTTTTTCAATATGCAATTTCAAGGTCGTATTTTATACAGCCACCATTTGAAAACTGGGACTGAATGTACAGCACAACGAAAAATAGATTTCCTCAATGCTAGAAATGCAATGCTCTGAGAGGTACAGAATACGATAAATCGTGTCATCTCCCTCATAAAGCCGAAGGGGTTATTCTTTTTAAGGTATACATCCAAGTTAATAAGCGAGCTCGAAAATACCTAGGACTCGCTAGTACTAAATGGCGTGGACTGAAGATGGTTTGCAATGAAGAGCAGTCAATCAAGACCTATGATAGTAACTATTGTTGACAGTATCAGAGCGATATCGAACCTCCTCCAACCACCTCACGTCTTTATTTACTGCCAATAACAATGAAACTCTAAATTAAGTAAATTCGTGTCCTCATCCGAACGTTGCAGCTCTTTTCAGACATACCCCCAATGGCAGTGAGCTGTATGTAACTCTCCTGCCAGTCTTATATTTCTAGCAGTACCGGGAATCGAACCCGGACCACCGAGGACGGTAGCTAATAGTGTTAACCGTTACGCTACGGAGGTGGACTCCAAATTAATATCTAAACCTCATAACATTCGTTCGATCCTGGAGACCAGTTTGGGGGATTCCCGTATAGTCGTCCACAAAGCAGTTCACTGCATCTGCACAATCACATAAACTTAGCAATACGTCAGGCGATCCCGTACATTCATCATAACACACTCCGATATCTGCTGGCCGTCTTCATGGTCCAAGGGACTTAATGGTCTATATTTTTTTCTATTGGCTTAACGTCACGCTAACACGCTGAACGTTTTCGATGACGCAAGGATGAGAAAGGGCGAGCATTTGCCTGGTGTAAAAATGGGAAACCACGGAAAACTCGCTCGGTAATTGCATATATTCACCTTAAGATGAAAGTAGTAAATTATAAGAAATTCGATCATACCTTCCCTTAACCTTCAAATCCTAGTTCCGAGATTCGATCCTACTACCCCAAGCGTAGGAGGTGGGAGAATACAAAGCAGCCGGAACTATCTTCTTCAGACCCCGCGATAGAGCTCGAAGTGCAGGAAAGAATTTTGCTTTCTTGCTTTGCTACTGGAGCGTTAACAGCACGGGATACCAGCCACTTAAAGTGAATAGGTTGACTGAAGCAGTACGCTGTGGGGAATGGAGTGGCTCCGCTTGTGGCTTACTGGTGACACTCCGATCTCGGCAGGATATCGGAGTAATTGATCGTCTCCAACGCGACATGTTGGCCTCATGTTCCCTTTGAGAAAAACTCAGCGCTTGTCCGCAGTAGAATGAAGTGTTGCAGAGATGATCTTATTTTTTTAAATTTGCAGACATCTATTAAGTTGCGCTGGTATTAATGAACAGAAAAATGGTACCAATTTCACTACTGATTTTGATGGTAAACAAGACGTCTCGATGAAGCACTTGCAACCAATATTGTTCAACTCCCTGGTGAAGAACACCTGATGTACCTTGTCCTTTTCCATTACATTTCTTCGTTTTTCATTCTCTTCTTCTTTGTTCTAAAATAATAATAATAATAATAATAATAATAATAATAATAATAATAATAATAATAATAATAATAATAATAATAATAATATTAATAATAATAATAACAATAATAATAATAATAATAATAATAATAATAATAATTCCCATCATTACAGTCGAGCCGCTGGCTGTCCGGCCCTGACGTTTCTCAGACAGTGTTGCCGATTTTGAACCATACAATATAAACAAACACACACACCTAAAATACACTGACTGACAGAGTAAATGCAACACCAAGAAGGAGTGGTCAGAACTTTATGCCAATTGCAGGGTAGACTGTCGTCACTGAGGTATGCTCATGATGTGAAATGCGCCGCTGTGCTGCGCACGTAGCGAACGATAAATGGGACACGGCGTTGGCGAATGGCCCACTTCGTACCGTGATTTCTCAGCCGACAGTCATTGTAGAACGTGTTGTCGTGTGGCACAGGACACGTGTATAGCTAAGAATGCCAGACCGCCGTCAACGGAGGCATTTCCAGCAGACAGACGACTTTACGAGGGGTATGGTGATCGGGCTGAGAAGGGCAGGTTGGTCGCTTCGTCAAATCGCAGCCGACACCCATAGGGATGTGTCCACGGTGCAGCGCCTGTGGCGAAGATGGTTGGCGCAGGGACATGTGGCACGTGCGAGGGGTCCAGGCGCAGCCCGAGTGACGTCAGCACGCGAGGATCGGCGCATCCGCCGCCAAGCGGTGGCAGCCCCGCACGCCACGTCAACCGCCATTCTTCAGCATGTGCAAGACACCCTGGCTGTTCCAATATCGACCAGAACAATTTCCCGTCGATTGGTTGAAGGAGGCCTGCACTCCCGGCGTCCGCTCAGAAGACTACCATTGACTCCAGAAGACTACCATTGACTCCACAGCATAGACGTGCACGCCTGGGATGGTGCCGGGCTAGAGCGACTTGGATGAGGGAATGGCGGAACGTCGTGTTCTCCGATGAGTCACGCTTCTGTTCTGTCACTGATAGTCACCGCAGACGAGTGTGGTGTCGGCGTGGAGAAAGGTCAAATCCGGCAGTAACTGTGGAGCGCCCTACCGCTAGACAACGCGGCATCATGGTTTGGGGCGCTATTGCGTATGATTCCACGTCACCTCTAGTGCGTATTCAAGGCACGTTAAATGCCCACCGCTACGTGCAGCATGTGCTGCGGCCGGTGGCACTCCCGTACCTTCAGGTGCTGCCCAATGCTCTGTTTCAGCAGGATAATGCCCGCCCACACACTGCTAGCATCTCCCAACAGGCTCTACGAGGTGTACAGATGCTTCCGTGGCCAGCGTACTCTCCGGATCTCTCACCAATCGAACACGTGTGGGATCTCATTGGACGCCGTTTGCAAACTCTGCCCCAGCCTCGTACGGACGACCAACTGTGGCAAATGGTTCACAGAGAATGGAGAACCATCCCTCAGGAGACCATCCGCACTCTTATTGACTCTGTACCTCGACGTGTTTCTGCGTGCATCGCCGCTCGCGGTGGTCCTACATCCTACTGAGTCGATGCCGTGCGCATTGTGTAACCTGCATATCGGTTTGAAATAAACATCAATTATTCATCCGTGCCGTCTGTTTTTTCCCCAACTTTCATCCCTTTCGAACCACTCCTCCTTGGTGTTGCATTGTCACTGTCAGTCAGTGTATTTCACGTGTACGTAGATCAGATTCTGTGTTAATGCGACGGAAATGTGCGAAAATTACCTCTAATATATTGAAAACCAACACTAGTGTCATCATAATAATAAAACGTTCCAATTAAAATTAACTGCACTCCAAAACAGCGTAAACATAACAAAACATTCCAGTCGAAGTTATGCACATTCCAAGAACAGCGTAAAGATAATAAAAAAAACACTGCAGGCAAAATTAAGCACACTCAGAGAATAGAATAACCGTAACTCAAAAACAGTAGGCTATAGACGTAATATAAAATAACAACATTAAAACCAAACTGTGTGAATAGTATCACCGCAATTTTAATAAGTCAGAATTTAAAAACCTGAAATTAGTATCAACGTGGCAATAGAAACGTCGCTGTTACAATAAAACTTCAACATGCTCATAGAATAGTAGTGTCGAAATAATAAAATATTGTAATGAAATGAAACAAATTATGTACTCACAGGGACTAATCCAAAGGGAATACGCCACACTATCCGAAAATATCGGTGTCTTCGTCCTTGTCACTAATATTACTGGAGTCACTGCTATCATCCTCATCCAGGGAAATAATAAGTTCTTCCACTCGACATTCAGCAATTCCATCAGCTTCTTTTGCCTTGTATAAATCTTCCCAGCTTATCCGCTGTAACAAGTTTGACTGCCTCGTGCACTAAGCGTTCAACATCAGTCAGACGGAAATATTTGTTATTTTCGGCAACATATCTTTTAACTTGTCCCCAAATTAACTCGATTGGATTAAAGTGGCAGTGGTAAGGAGGAAGCATAATTACCCTATGACCATGAGCCGTAGCGATGGAGTCCACTTCGTAGGTGCAAAATCTAGGCTTATGGAGTTTTACACTCTGTAGCAGCTCCGCCTTTTGTCATTTCTGCAGATATCCCCGGTACATTATTTCCAACCAACCACTGAAGAATGATATCTTTTCTGTCTTTCATTGTCGGTGCTTTGTTTACTTGCACGGAGTGATAGGGGGCATTGTCCATAACAATTACGGAATTGGGACTTATGTTTGGTAGCAAATAATTTTTAAACCACGTTGTGAAAGTTATCCCATTCATTTCTTCGTGATAATCACGAATGCTCTTTGATCTGAAAAGAAGCATAGCTCCCGGAACAAATCCATTAATGCCACCTGCATGAAGCAAAATAAGCATATTTCCCTTCCCAATAGGTGCTTTGAAAGTCCCTGCTACAGTTTCATCTGTCCAGGCCACCGTTTTAGAATGTCCGGCATTTACCCACGTTTCATCTAACCACACCACTCTATCAGGACTAATCTTCAGAATTTCCCTCAAAAATCTACCTCGCCATGCTACAATTTCACTTCTCTCCATCGCAGCTTTTCTCCCTGAAAATTTCTTCCAACGAAAGCCAAGTTCTCTCAGTATTTTGTTTAAACTGGTCTTTCCTCCACTGAATAAGCGAGATTCTTTCAAAGAGTCAAGTAATTTATCACGCGTGGGAAATTCCCTCCTCTTGTAATAACTATAAATATGTTGCCTTATCGCATCCTTTTGAAATGCATCTAGTGATGTCTTTGGACAATGCCTTGGTCTTCGTTTTTCAGGAGTACGCAGCACTTCAGGAGATGTATTAAGATCCAATGGACACTTTTCTTTCGTAACACTTTTCACGGTTGTCCTACCTACTTTTAAAGCGTCACAAACTCGATCCACCACTTTTGTAACAGGAAGAAGAGGCCCACCGTTATCACGCTCTTTCTCAAAATATTCACGTAGCCGGTATATAAATTCACGGCTTTGGCTTTTATAACAACTGATTTTTTTCTTACTCGTTTTCGATGATCCGCTGGCCATGTCACAATAACAAAAACAAGCGGCTTACACACACAGTGAACGCATACACTTCATGCAGGCTAGCGAGCAACTGAGGCCACGTGTTTCTCTTCAAAGAAGTGGCATCACCGCACTAGCAGTACAAGAGAGTCATGGCGAAATGAACGGTGATTGGTGCTTGCTGTTAAATCTTAAATCTGGCGCGCCAGTGACGTCAGGCATTGCAAACCATGACTATTATTCTGCCACTAGCAGAACTCTTAGTATTCTTTGTGGTAACACAACTTTAATTAAAACAATGATATCAAATCGACGAGGGGTGTAGGATTCAATGATTTAATATTAAAATCAAACGGCACAATGTAAATTTATAGTAGTGTTTTCAAGGTTATATGTATAGTTTCAAATCGCCGCAGGTTGGTAATACTCTTCTCTACTCTTATTTTTTCTTTTCATCACAATCTGTCAGGGCCGGACAGCCAGCGGCTGGACTGTAAAAGTAAATAGCAGCAGTAGTACTCAGCTGTGACTCGCCAATTAACTAATCTTTATCCAAAATTTTAAACATTAACTGATAAATTTTGGAAGAGTTATCAAGGTTATTATTATTAATGATGATGTTTGTTGTTTAAAGTGGCCTGACAGCAAGGTCATCGGCCCGGTTGTTATTATTACTATTGTTACAATTATTCCTTATTATTATTTCCTTTTTACAATTCACTTCACGTAGCTCCGACACAGGTAGATCTCATGGCACTGCGCTCGATAGCTGCAGTTGCTTATGTGCGGCCATTATCCAATATTCGGGAGATAGTGAGTTGGAATCCCACTGTCGGCAGCCCTCAAAATGATTTTCCGTGGTTTCCCATTTTCACACCAAGCAAATTCCGGGGCTGTACTTTAATTAAGGCCACGGCCGCTTCCTTCCCACTCCTAATCCTTTCCTGTACCATCGCCGCCATAAGACCTGTCTGAATCGGAGTGACGTAAAGCAACTTGTAAAAAAAAAAAATATTATAGGGACGATGAGATAAGAAAGGGCTAGGAGTGGGAAGGACACAACCGTGGCTTTTATGAAGGTACTTCCCCAGCATTTGCCTGGTGTGAAATGGGAAACCACGGAAAGCCATCTTCTGGACTGGCGACAGGGAGTTTCGAACCCATTACGTCCCGAATGCAAGCTGGTAGCTACGTGACCCAAACCGTGCAGAGACTTTTTTCGGTATTATTATTAATACATTGTTATTATTTATGTTAATTTCTAATTGTATAAAGGAAGCGGTATGTCATTTTATGTTCTATGTTATGTAGTATGATAGATATTTTATGTATAGTATAATTAGTTCAATATAATAGGTTAGGAATTAAATTCAGATTTCATTTTACTAGTACCGGGCAAGTTGGCCGTGCGGTTAGGGGCGCGCGGCTGTGAGCTTGCATTCGGGAGATAGTGGGTTCGAATCCCACTGTCGGCCGCCCTGAAGATGGTTTTCCGTGGTTTCCCAATTTCACACCAGGCAAATGCTGGGGCTGTATTTTAATTAAGGCCACAGCCGCTTCCTTCCTACTCCTAGGCCTTCCCTACCCCATCGTTGCCATGAGACCTGTGTGTGTCGGTGCGACGTAGAGCGACTAGCGAAGAAAATACATAGTTTCACTAGTGTATTTATGGTACCGAGTCAGTGTAAGAAAGGGACGAATGTCCTACCAAGTAAAATAAATGATCTATCTACCTTTATAAACGCTGATACAATGATGCCGTCACAGAATGTGGTTATAACTGTACATTAACAATGTTAGTGCTTGGAAATATAATACATGTGTATATTTCATATTTTCTGGATGTCAGTAATATTCAAGATCGTGTCTTATCCTATATCTAGTATATGGGTGGAAATTACAGCACATAACAACCACCCTCCTTGCACTACCGGCTCACATAATTATCACTCCTTGAGAGTTTTCAAATCTCGTGAATGGAACAAAATTCCCGAGTCTATCAAGGATATTGAAGACATTAATCCTTTCAAAGTAACTGTGTGGGAGATTACCGTATTCCTTTCCATCTTACTAATAAAAATGTGTTATGATTTATATCAATTACTCAGGCCGAGTCTTTTCCCTACGGCAAAACGCAGGAATGTAGCTGGACGATGATAAGGAGGATAATACCACAAGATATTTGGTTCCATACATACACTTCTTCTTGTTCTACTTCTCCTTCGGACACATTTCCCACGGTCTGGTGGGATTGCGGGGGCGGAACGTAGCTCATCTGTGGATTTGGTCCTTTCTTATCCCTCCCTGTGTGGAGGGATATATTAACTCTTGCATATTTCTATGGTGGTTGATCGTGGAGCAATGTATCTATATGAAGAGAAAAGTATGTACGTCTACCCTTTAGCCCGTTTCGTGATACGGGATCGAGTGGGAGGTGAGATGAAATTTTATGGCACTGCTTTATGAATGGATGATCTTCCTGTCGCCAGTCATATTCAGGGACCTAATAAAGATGAAATTGATGATGGTGAATGAAATTGGTTAGAGATGTGGAACAAATCGGTTATGGCATATGAACAGGAACTCTCCCTGCATTTGCCTGGGAGAGAAAATCGGAAACTACTGAAAACCATTCTGTGGGCAACTGACGGTGTGGTTCGAACTCACTTGGCTCCCGAGTGCTAAACATGCCTCCATAACTGTAACGTGTTAACATACGCTGCCACTCTGCTCTATACTGAAAGAGGAACGTATTGGGACAAACACAAACTCCCAGGCACCAAGTCAGACGAATTAACTAGACGCAACTGAAATCTCCGACCGGGGCGGGAATCGATCCCGGACCCTCTGAACAAAAGTCCTATCGCTAACCATTGAACGAATGAGCCTGACGGTCCAATATATTAATAAGATTTATTTCAAACTCATTGACTCCCTTAAACATGTTAAGAGTTACAGTGCTTCTGGTGGGTTGCAGGAGAACAATACCGAAAATATTTTTGTGACTTTTGTTTCAGCTTTGGTACACTATAAGCAAACAAGATGTTCAGGATGTGAGACTTTTGGTGCTGAAGGGCTCCCTTCAGAATTTACGAAACCATTCGTCAAGTTTGCATTAGAAGTCTATACAGTATGTTTCAAAAATACACGGCATAATCTCAGGGTTGGATTCCTCACATACAAAGGAGGAAAAAATGTATATTATGTATATATAGAGTTTTTTCCTTCTTTGTATGTGAGCAATCCAATTCTGAAATTGCGCCGTATATTTTAGAAACACCATGTATAAACCACATCGTAAATAATTTCTCGGTAACCATACCGGTGCATTTTAATTTTTTTGGTATGATATGCTTTCTCATAAAGGCAATCCATAAAGTGGTGAGTAATTAAATTAAAATAAAATGTACCGTTTGTCACAGCTGAAGGAGAAAACGCAACATTTTACATCGTCTCTAGCATGTCGACAGAAGTCACGTTAACCAACTGCTGTGACGATGACTCTCGCCTGGCCAGCGTATACGCTCGATATGCCTTTCACATTTTCATTCACTGCAGTCATGTTTTTCAACATTTAAAACGTTTGATAATTTTTATAATTAAGCTTTCCTTGCCACCGGTCGCATCATACATTGGGCTTAGCCAGCGATTAATTTGGCAACCGTACTCCAGTAGGATATTGTCTATTTAACAATGTTTACGAAAATTCCCATGATTTTAAAGCCCTTGCATTTTGCTATTTTCGGTCTGTAACTAAATATATCCTCGCACCTTTTAGAGAAAGTTTTTTGTTGGCCACTTATTCAGGGCGAGATTTGCTTTTGTGTATTTGGGTGCATATGTCTATTTTGGGTTGATTTTGTCGCAATTTTCTTATAATATTTAAGATATTTGAATTATTAACACTTTGATTTCCTTAGCGGTTCGTGAATATGCCACCTGTGTTCACTAAATTAGTAATGTGCGGCTTGCATGCCCATATTGAGTGAACGTGCGTTTCTGTTAGGGATGTCAACCCTTTATCTGTGAGCCTTTTATAGGTGGTTTATCACCAGTTATTTTGGAACGAGATTCTGTGAGGTAGGTTCTCCTAATTTTTCTCAAGATTTGTTGTAACATTTATGTGTATGGTTGCATTTAATCTTATTCTATCATTCCTGGTATTCACTTTATTTACTTGTTTGTTTACTACCTTGTTATTTGACAATTTCCATGCGTCATTCACCCGTGCATACATTCAAGCTGGCTGCGCTATTAGGAGGAAATCCCAGCTATACCGTTTAAGAGAGGCTAACATTGTTTAGTTTTTAACACTCAGTGGGAAATAATTCCATAACTTAGAACTGCCCACGAAGAATGAACAGTTGTACACTAATCTAAACGATTTATAGGTATAGTTTGCAAAGAAGTTGGATCGAATGTAATGCTGAAGAATGGAGGAGAGGTAGCTAAGATCTGAGGAAAAATACCGCGATGATGCTTTATTCGAAAGTTGGACAATTAATTTAGCAGCATGAGAACATCTCATTTACTTAATTTTAAACCAGCCAAGTGTTTCATAATATTATCACGTTTATCATGTAAATTATACTCAGGTGCGGTTTATATGCTGTCGCTGCGCTTCGAATTACCGCTATGTGACAATGTTGAGAGAAGAGATACTGACCCACAACACATGTATCGCTTACAACGAAAGTTCGCTGGCAGAGTTCATAGATGACAGAACCTTTCACCTCAAAGTTCTTATCAAAAATATTATCGCATAGGGCTTTTTTATACGCAACGACTATATACAGAGTGACAAAGCAACCACACTATTGTATCGAAATAAACATAATTAAGGTATGAATGAACACAATCGCCACACTTGCCACCTCGATTAAATTGAAAAAAATGAAGACTTACAATCTGTTTTCCAGCCAGTTACCGGGTCAGGAAAGGAATGCTAAAGCCCCTATTTTGCTGTGAGGATAGGAACTTTGCCGGCTGCTGAGGCCTGTCGAACTTCTCTGGGACAATGATTAATGACTGACAGATGAAATGATATTTGAGAGTGTTGGCGGAATGAAAGATGACAGGAAAAACTGGAATACCCGGAGAAAAAACTGTCCCGCCTCTGCTTTGTACAGCACAAATCTTACATGGAGTGACAGGGATTTGAACCACGGGACCCAGCGGTGAGAGGCCGACGCGCTGCCGCCTGAGCCATGAAGGCTTGCTCGACGAAATTGAGCACATCTTTATTTCAGCGCGTTTAAATCATATGGAACATCACTATTTACACGCTAACGCTTTGTGCGCTTCGATTTCTCACCTCCTTTCTACACATAACGCTGTTTTCATTTGTGGTCATGTCAGTTAAGACGCCTAAACAGATGTCCTAGAATTGCGCTCCACACGTTGCAATATAAGAGTATGTGTTGCTCGTACTTGTCTACACCCTATTGTTTAGTTGCAACGACATTCCCTTTTTATAACCTGTTATAGTTTTTCGGTTCATTACGGCCACCCTGTATATTAATATTCACTAAAAAACTTGCTATGAGTAATCTGTCAACCTGGTTATATGTAAGAGGAGGCGACATAGTCTTAATTTTGCCAGAATAAATAAACCATTAATCAAATCAAATACATTTTATTTTATGCTCGAGTTCTAGTGAGTGATTTCTGTATCTAGTTTTGAAATTTCACAATAAGAGAACATCATTACCAGGGTTATAAGTATCCACACCCACCAGTTGCAAATCATTTTGTACGACGGGTACAGGACATTTGCTCGCGTGGGGCTTCAGTTGCGTAAAACTCTCATCA
This sequence comes from Anabrus simplex, assembly GCF_040414725.1. NCBI lineage: Eukaryota > Metazoa > Arthropoda > Insecta > Orthoptera > Tettigoniidae > Anabrus > Anabrus simplex. The sequence continues at coordinate 353,358,699 of NC_090268.1, read as the reverse complement.
TGAATCCAGGCCGCCTTAACTTTGAGACGCGCCCAATAAACCTATTGAAGGTTTACGTGGGTAATTTTCTAATTCTTATACTTTTCATAAGTAATTCAATCCTCCTGACTGCGTTTTCGATTTTTAGCATTCTTTAGTACCACATGTTTATCAAATATTCTCTATTTCATTAGTTTTTTATCGTATACTTGTAGAACTAACAAATTTTACATAAAAAGGTCGGGTCCGTAACCTAATAATTTCCGAAATGTTGATAAATCCCCGATTTCAATGCAACGCATATATACTTGGAGTTTAACACCGCAGTTAACCGGAGCGATGGCCAAGTGGTCACCGTACTTGTCTATGAACCTCGAAGCCGTGAGATCGAGTCTTGTCGCAGCTTTTTTCTTGTACAAACAAATAAATAAATAAATAAATAAATAAATAAATAAATAAATAAATAAATAAATAAATAAATAAGGGAACGTGGAGATAAAGTGCGAAAAAATTAACGCAAATTCCATTAACCTTTATTTTCTATCTGAAATTTATATAGGCCTAAACGTGTAAATTGAAATAATTGTAAAATAGCCTCACGAACTGCACGTCCAACAGAAATATCGGCTTAGAATAGAGAAAGCAACTCCAGAACTGCTGAAACTTCAAAGGAGTACCTCTAGAAACTTATTTGTTTGCTGCCAACATTGATCTCGATCCATCAAAAAAATAAAAATAAAAAAAGAAAGAAAGAAAGAAAGAAAGAAAGAAAGAAAGAAAGAGCGCGAAATTACACGCTTCTGAAAACAGTTTGGCTATATGGTTAATGTTATTCGATTATTCCGGGCAATGTAATGTAAGGAATTCAAGTTATAATTAGTTCTTATTAATCCGGTAACGTAAATTAAAAAAATACACATGTCACTTATGATTAGGTTTGGTCGTCCAAGTTCAGTAATACGATGCACTGTAGGTTACTTCGTACCTGTGTCAGGTGGCGTAGACTTTAAGGCATAGGTAGACATAAACAGACCCAAGCATCACTTGTTCGATTCCCGTCCATGATATAGTTTTAAGTACATTTTAAAATACAGAAGTCGGTCAAAGGGAAAAAAGTTACCGCTTCTACTGCTAGGCGATGGGTCAAGCTTTATCGGAAAAGTGTTCGCAAACGAAAAGGGAATACTAGAGACAGCCCACGCTTTTCTACTACAGATAAAGATGAAGACCACCTGGCAGAATTAAAGCCCTATCATTGAGGTCTTTAACTTGCTTTCCTAGTGGGGTGCATACTGTACATAACCGAATTAGAGATGCGGAAGTCCGAAATTACATCACCGAAAATAAAATCATTCATTGCCTCCCATATATCATGGGAATACTAAACTTCGCGTGGAAGGATGTAGTCTTCAGCGATGAAGTCACTTTATTGCGATGATGCAGGGAAGATCTTCGTATATCGTGAACCCATTGACAAGTGAGGTGCTAAGTACGTTGCCCCTTTTCACTGAAGTGGACGGTTTAGCGTTGATGCGCATCCGGTAGCCCAAATTGTGTTGATAATTTCGGAAATTCACAACGCTTCGATTTACGAACAGATTTTGAGTCTCCGGTTGTATCCATAATTGGATATAATTTACCCCGAAAGGTAGCGTATTAACTTCCAGCAGGATAATCAAAGGTTCACTTCGCAGGCAAGGATCGAGACGATACTTTGGCCACCGAATAATACCGGCTGATCTGCGTTGAGAATATCTGGGTTCTAATGGAGAAAGATTAGCGTGAACGCCGTCGTCGCCCGAGCTAAAGGAAATTGCAATAAGTGGACAATGGTGCTCATCCTTTGGAAAAAAAGACTGGCCGTTAAGGAGGGGTTCTTCCAGATCATCGATGCTGTTGTGCCAATCAACTTCGAATGGTTATAGAGCAGGAAGGTTGGCAGATCTGATACTGGCGTTGTTTGTTTGTAATTTGTTTTAGTTTTAGAGACTAATGTTAAATCTCAAGGCATATTTTTATTTTATTTCTTGTTAAGTTCACGACCAACAGCAGAGACTAGGAAGGAGGAAAAAAATATTGACAAGTGTGATACTATCCATGTATTATAACGTCCATATAACCCCTAACAACGAGGAATCAGTAAGATGAAAACCGGCTCGCTAGGTAGATTTCCAGTAGCCAGACTGCCAGTTTAACCCAATGCCTGAACACTTACAGTTAACACATGGCTCCCTGACACTGTTTTCTCTGATGTATTCCCATACGTTTTTATTTGCAGAGACTTTCTTTCTTATTAGTTCTAGATCCCAGAGTCATAACTCAGAAGAATGAGTCGCATAACTTCGTAATATATACTTACAACCCATGACACCGCTGTAAATGTTCTTGTGTAAACCCGCCGTTGCGAAAGGCCGACACAATTACGAAGACTGAGCTCGTTCTTTTTCTGAGTGAATGTACATATATTTGAACACACTATGCAATTATTTGCTCAACCGAGGTTTTAAAGCTGTCAGAAAGTTAGCTGCGACGAATAGTTCATCACACACGAAAGTTGAAGCTTGCTTTTCATTCTACTATTTGTTTAACGCCGCACCGCTTCAGACAGGTCTTATGGTGTGGTAGAATAGGACAGGGCTATGGATGGGAAGGAATCGACCGTAGTTTTAATTAATGTATAGCCCAAGCTTTTACCAGGTGTGAACATGGGCAACTACGGAGAATAATACTGAGGTTTGCCGACAGTGGGCTTCGGACCCCCACATGTGTGTCATGTAAATTACTATGGAAATGAGGTGCTATTTTATGATGCCTTTACGCAGTTCATTCGTTCATTACGAATGAGATTATTAAAAATATACCTCAGACGAGGAATTTAAGTTAGTAGTTCACAGAAAGATAATATTTAAGATGACGTGATATATATTAAATAAAATACGTAATTAGTAACTGGGAATTCTTTTAGAATATTTAAAGTAAGGCAAAGATGTGTGCAGGTCCAAACCAATTTCTTTAACAAAATGAGCGATCTTTTTTGATTTGTTCACTACTGTGCTCAGCAACTAAAGCAAACAGTTCTACGAAGCCTGAAAACCCACAAGAGAATGTCCCATACTACAATCAGTTCAACATACTACAACGAACAATTATTGCTCAGTGTGTGTAGTATCAGGTGGATAAGACACCTGAGTGGCTTCACGCCAAGGTGGTCCTAGTCTGAGTACCGTCCAATGCATGTGGGAGTTATGAATTGAGAAGATACGCCGTTGTCCTTCTTATTCAAAGAACAACTGGAGGTTTCACGGCTATGATCTCGATATTATAAGTTACGACGTAAAACTATAAACTAGCTACTAGGCCTATGTTTACTCGCATATCAATAGTGTCAGCTATGGTTTTCAATATAACAGGATATGTATTTATGTGAAGAGTATGGTTCTATGCTCATAATGCTGAACACACCTAGCTAATCTAACGCATGATGTTTCAACGCAATTAGGTTATAGGCACATGCGGATGCTGTATATATGGATTTCGAATTGTCAAATGACAAAGTAGATAATGAAAAAAGCAGAATCGGGTAGGTATCACGCTTTGCAATTCAAGGTGCAGCATATATGTACAGATAAACTTAGTGGACACAAAATAGTATTTTGTTATAATAAATACGATAGTTAGCCATTTATGGTAATCCATAATGTTCACGTACAGAACGCACGTTTAACAAACATCAAAAATCAGGGAAGATAATTACTGCAAAATTACTTTCAAATTAATTCAAAAACTCTCAATACTCTGGTGTATTTAAAACACATAAATCTTTTGAAAAAACTCACTACTCCACTCGACCCCTAATACAGTATTTTCTGCTAGGAGGAAAAATGACACACTGAATCTTTGTGCTTCTCTCCGGAAATATATGCATTTGTTTTCGTCAGATCTTGGAACTATCAGAACACTATACGAACGATTTCTGGGCGTGTCATATTTTCTTATACAGCCTTGGTTTTCAAAATTCAGCAAGCAAGCAAGCAAGCAAGCAAGCAAGCATGCATGCATGCATGCATGCAGGCTCGTTGTTTTATAGGACAGTTGATATCGTTAAGGTAGCCAACGGAGCTCCAATTTTACATGCAATCCGACGAATAGGAAGAGGAGGTTTTATTTAAAAATTACACTTGCATTGGATGGGCTTTGGTAGCCATACGAGTGGTACTGCGGGGTATTAACTTTGCTTTAATAGTGGTTTTTGAATTTTTTGTAGACATTAGTCTTATGTGTGATTAATTTCACTTAAGGTCAAATTTTGCCCTGTTCTCTCTTACATGAGTTTTACTTGGCAAGCTAAAATTAATGATAGAGTTTTCACAAGCTTCCAGAAATGGAAACTACTCTAATACTAAGAAAGTCGCTTCTCTGGAATGCATAGTTATTATTAACCGGGAGTAGTAATTACCAATAATTACATACCCAAAGAACACTCCTTAGATTTTGAAATGAACAAGACCTTGACTGTGAAAACGAATTATCTAGAAATTTAAAATTATAAATACTTTTACCGTGGTATTTACTAAGGACATTTTGGCACTGCATATTGTGATATCATGGATCATCAAGAGTATTTGATATCGGTTTCTTAGACTTAGAAAAGGGGAGGACAGCTGGTAAAGATTTACCATTCAAACTAAATTCCCCATCACAGCTTCATGGTTTCTCTACTTTTTTGATTTCAGACCGCAGTTTTCTTGTGATATCAGCATGTTCTGGGTGAAATTACCAGGCAATATATTAAAGAAAATAAATGGAGAATTGGAGAATATTAGGTAATTTTATATCACAAATAATGTGATATCAGAGGTGCTTAACTAAATCTACAGCCGATTAGAATAGGCGGCGCCTGAAATAGGTACAACATTTTTAATTGCAGCGTCTTAGGATTAACATTCTGACATTCTAGTTCATTGGAGTCCTATCCAGCACTCTGCCGAACGCCGTGAACTAGGATCGTTCTGCAATCAACATTACATATTCGTAATGCGGGCGGGTATAACTTAACAAGAAGTCTACTACTCATGTATAAACAAGCTGACCATCAGAGGTGCTTAACTAAATCTCCGACAGATTAGAATAGGCGACGCCTGGTATAGCTACAATATTTTTAATTGCAGTGACGTAGGATTAAACAAACAAACAAACAAACAAACAAACAAACAAACAAACAGCTGTTGTCTCACAAAATTAAGGGCCTTGATCATTCAAGGGGAGTGCTACAAAGTCAGATGGTATTGGAGTGTCACATGGTCAGCATTACAACATTCTCAACCGTATAATGGTGGGGTTTTGGTAATCAGGCCTGCTGCCCCTAGGATTAATAGCTCCTCAGTTTGTTTCACGAGGCTAGATGAACCTTATTCCAGCCCTCTGTCTAGAAATGAAATACCTGGATGACATGAAATCGAGCCCGGGGACATCGAGTAAGAGACACATAGGTATCCCGTACATCCCACGACAGGCCTACGTCGTCGGATAATACCTATTTTGAAATATTTATAGGATAGTGGTTATTTCGACATTCTTTCAGAAAGCTAACTAGTGCCAGCTTCACATCCTTATTAGAGAAGCAACATATAGGCTCTAGGTAGGACCCCATATCCACAAACACTCAGGTTGCACACGAGCGTCAACTTGAAAAACCTGGCCCAGGCCATACTCAATTATTATTATTATTATTATTATTATTATTATTATTATTATTATTATTATTATTATTATTATTATTATTATTATTATTATTATTATTATGTGCAAAGCGCATTAAAACACAATTAAGAATTAGTCGACGCTACAAATAAATTGTATCGGCGTTTGGTTTGAAAATACGTTAAAGAATTTTCATTTAACATTTAACTGCCATTTAGGAGACGATGTTGACATTGTGTGTCTTCTCCGTAATGCAATGTGATGAAAGAGGCCTTATTTGTGGGAATGACAGACTTGGGTTCTCCATCACAACACCATCCCAACACACCAGCCACTCCACATGAGCGAATTCCTTGAAGAGCTTAACATACATATCTTTCCTCATCTTCCGTATTCTTCAGCGGATTACTGCCAGTTTCCGAAACTCAAAAGCATGCTTAAGGGGCGGATGTTCTCTTCGGCCGAACAGGTAAAGGAAAATGCGATGTGTGCTCAAAGATGGACAACACGTTCTTCATACTGTAATAATTTGCGGCAACATACTGCATGAACAATTGGATGGTAAGGGAATTGATAAGTGATAGGAACAAAAATATATAATAGGTAAACATATTATTTACATTAATAGATGACTAAAATCTAATGATACATGTTTTGTGGTACTATCTGTGTGATTTATATTTTATTTTTGCTTTGATAATATTCTGGCATTCTAGTTCATAGAGTCCTTTCCAACACTCTGCTGGACGCCGTGAACCAAGATCGTTCTGCAATCAACATTACAGGTTCGTTATGCGGGCTTGTATAACTTGTCCCTGACAAGAGTTCTACTAGTCATGTATGAACAAGTAAAATATTGGTTTCCGCCTCTGTGGTGCAGTGGTTAGTGTGATTAGCTGCCACCCTGGGAGGCCCGGGTTAGATTCCCAGCTCTGCCACGAAATTTGCAAAGTGGTAAGAGGGCTGGAACGGGGTCCACTCAGCCTCGGGAGGTCAACTGAGTAGAGGAGGGTCTCCGTGGTTTTCCGTGGCTTCCCACTTCTCCTCCAGGCAAATGCCGTGATGGCACCTAATGTAAGGCCACGGCCGCTTCCTTGCCTCTTCCTTGACTATCCATTCCAACCTTCCCATCCCCCACCAAGGCCTCTGTTCAGCATAGCAGGTGAGGTCGCCTGGGCGAGGTACCCAGAGTCTGAAGCTCCAGGGCACTGCCCTTGAGGTGGTAGAGGTGGGATCCCTCGCTGAGTCCGAGGCAAAAACCAACCCTGGAGGATAAACGGATTAAGAAAGGAGAAGAAAATATTGGTGCGGAGTATATCATAATGAAGGACTGCTCTTTTCATGTTTATATATATTTTTCTTTTTGCTAGAGGCTTTACGTCGCACTGACACAGATAGGTCTTATGGCGACAATGGGATAGGAAAGGCCTAGGAGTTGGAAGGAAGCGGCCGTGGCCTTAATTAAGGTACAGCCCCAGCATTTGCCTGGTGTGAAAATGGGAAACCACGGAAAACCATCTTCAGGGCTGCCGATAGTGGGATTCGAACCTACTATCTCCCGGATGCAAGCTCACAGCCGCGCGCCTCTACGCGCACGGCCAACTCGCCCAGTCATGATTATATATACTACAAGACAGTGCATTCCGATGAGGATATTTCTCAGTGTGGTGAAAGTAAAGACAACCTAGAGACCTTTTACATGCTCGGCTGCATTTCGGGAGAAATGAAGAAGTAACATCCGGTTTTGACAAATTTGTCCGGAATGATAAAATAATAATAATAATAATAATAATAATAATAATAATAATAATAATAATAATAATAATAATAATTGTACCGGGCGGTACACCTCTACGACGCAAGTTCAAATCTTGCGCCAATTGAAACTTCTCTACTGGAGAAACCCGGAACTTTAACAACTGAACTAACTCTGGTTATCAGAAGATGTCACTGTGTGTTTTTGATTTGCCTTTGTTTTTCATTGATCAAGAAGTGTGGACATTCTCTAACAGATGTCTCTACCAAAAACTATGATAACGAACTCTGGTGTAAAGGAATGGACCTTCTTGGAGAAATGTTGTATTCATAAGTTTTGTCTTTACTAAATTTTGTTCTCTGGTTTGTGGGTTGGCAATATCAAGTTTTCTTTCCGCCTGTTTTGGATTTAACCAATCCTAAATTTCTGTAATTAATTTCCCACCAATAAGGTGTTTCTTCATTGCCTTGTGTATAAGTTTTTGCTGTCAACCAATAAAATTGAGTGGGTGTGTCTACTCATTCCTGAAAGGTCTCGAATTTTCCACGAGGGTATAAAAACTGCTGATTTTCTTGTCTCTGGGCCACTTCAGTAACATCTAGCTTAGTGTGTGGATATGTAGCAGGGGGCGGGAAGCGCCCCGTTCTTCAGGCAGCAGCTCTTCATCAAGGTAATGGCCTCTTAACATTTTTATTTCTTGTTAGCTCAGCAGTTAAACTCCCGGGGAAGGTTCGAAACCCTTAATATGTAACCTATATCTTTAAAAATGTAAGCCTTTTCAATCCTTCAAAAAACTTCACATAACTTGAACTGTAATTTGGGGATAGAGAGTGCTTTACCCTCTCGAGCTCCCCTTCATTTCGAAGTTGAGGTCACTACGTTTTCATATCTGTTTCTTCTCTTCCTTAATGTATTAAAGTTTTCTCCTACGAGTCACCTCCCTAGCTTGGGATTAGCCCCTGTGTATCGGCCTAGAGCCACTTACGTTTTAAAATGTATATTTAGGAGTGCAAGTTCACGCCTCCAGTCCTTTCTGTACTTTGGGCCAGTAACTTAACCTGATGGGGTTTTTTCTCTCCTTCATGCGAAGGCCCTGTATGTTGGGTACATAATACCCCTGTTTCTTTTGTGTGCCTTGAGGGCAGTTAAAAGTAAAGTTTGTTGTGGCCTTTGATAGGCTTGTAAAATTGAGAGCAGGTCAGCTCTTTCTGATATTTTGGAAGGTGCCTCTAGCTTGACATTACTAAGCGGGAGCAAGAGCTCCATGTAATTAAGGGTTTTCTGCCCTTTGGTATTTGTGGTTGTGAGCTGAGATCTCAGACTTTGGAGCTCGTAGCCCAGAATTTGTAAAGTTGCATTGTACCTTATTTCCTTTGTTATTTCCCCTAGTGGAAACTGGTTAAATTTTTCTCTAATTTTGGACTTCTTAATCGTGTCCCTGATTTAACTGGTTGTTATTTGTTGTACGCTCAAAATTCTATGTCACCATTGTTAAATTTTGATAATATAACCTTTGTTGAAATTCTAATTCATCTTTCGAACTTGTAGTTAGACCCATTCCAGCCCGCACCTTCTTTCACCTCTGACTTCCACGGATAACTCCGTAATAATAATAATAATAATAATAATAATAATAATAATAATAATAATAATAATAATAATAATAATAATAATAATAATAATAATAAACATATCCTGTGGCTATTACAGCCGGTTGCAGTCTTCGTACGACAGACCCTCGGATGAGGGTGAGTGGCATCTGCTATGAATGGGAATCTGCGTACTTTTGTGGTAGATGGTATTTTTTGTGGTATCTGAGTTGCAGGTATGATGAGAACAGCACACAAACCCACTCTGTGAGCCAAGAGAATTAAGCGCACGAACCAGCTGGGTGACCATTAATTCAACGAGATTCGTTCCGCAGCGAGTGCCTACGAAATGCACTATGCAGTCTGGAAGTTATTGGAAACCTGCAGCCAATCATAAAATCTACAAATATAAATTCAATAAATTCCAACCCAACAGGCACAAACCCAGAACAAACAGTAACTGGCGATTCGACCAAAATTGGCATGAATTCATCAAAATCCAGAAAAGAACCTTAAAATCATCAGATCCGATAAATGGAAACATGATCAGAATAGACTGGCAGAAATTGAACACTTTAACAAAAAACTACACGGAACTTTCTTTTCTACTAAGTGCTTTACGTCGCACTGACGTCTTATGGCAACGATGGTCTAGGAAAGGGCTATGAGTGGCAAGGAAGAGATCGTGGCCTTAAATAAGGTGCACTCCATAGTGAGTTCGAACCCCCACTCTCGGCAGCTCTGAAGATAGTTTTACGAGGTTTCCCTTTTTCACACCAGGCAAATGCTAGGAATGTACCTTAATTAACCATTCAAGATCTAACAAAATCATCATAGGACTAAAATACAACAAAGAACTGCCGAAATATTGAAAATAAGCGGTGACAACCTGGTCTGAAGTGTTCAAGAAATCTTGCAGGACTCTCGCACGCTGTGGAACGTTCCCAGGATTGGAAATTTGTATTATTTCACCCATTTCGAAAGAAAGGGGACAAATCAGATATTAATAATTGAGGAGGAATTTCTCTCCGTTTAGTCACCTATCAAATGTTCCCTAAAGCCCTAATTAGTAAATTACAAAAACAAATAGACTGTCTAATTGGGTAGTATCTTTTTTTTTGCTAGTTATTTTACGTCGCACCGACACAGATAGGTCTTACGGCGACGATTGGACGGGAAAGGGGGCTAGGAGTGGGAAGGAAGCGGCCCCAGCATTTGCCTGGTGTGAAAATTGGAAACCACGGAAAACCATTTTCAGGGCTGCCGACAGTGGGGTTCGAACCTACTATCTCCCGAATACTGGATACTGGCCGCACTTAAGCGACTGCAGCTATCGAGCTCGGTAATTGGGTAGTATCAGGCAGGGTTGCAAAAAGGAGGATGCTGCGCAGAACAAATCCCAAACCTATAAAACATCCTATAAGTTCGCAAAAACAATCGAACAGTAACATTCTTTGTTATTATTCCACAGAAAAACAGATAATTTTCAGCACACTACAAGAATTACAATTCGACTGGAAAACAAGATAATTGAGCAAACAAGCTCCAACCAACACAATATCAAAAGTTATATTTCTGGTGGAAATTTCTTAATCGTTCGAACTCAGAACGAGTATCCGACAAGGAGATGGATTATCCGCACTACAGTTCAACCTAGTTTTGGAAAAAAATAAATGGTGTATGCAATCAAGAGGAACAAACGGGGTAAATACTGGCAGATTTCTTAAAGAAAAAAAATCACCTAAATCAAGCTAACAAATAAAGTCGCTGTTCAACTGAATATTTTTTAGAATTTTACTGGAACATGTGTGCGACTGTTACTTATGTTTTATTGTGTACATTACTTGTGTATTAATGAACAGATTGAAAACTGAATTGACTGTCTGCCAGAATGAAGCTCTGTGCGGTCGGGGGAGTGCCAAGTTGTGGAGGCAATTGATGAAAAATTTGCTTGTAAAATGAGAGCACTGTACTATATCTACTCCATTACCAAATAAATTCATGATTAGAATTTAAATTATATAGAAATTATGACAAAGTCCGGCTCTTTTGGTGAATGGTCAACGTCGAGGCCTTCGGTTCAAAGAGTCCCGGGTTCCATACCAGGCCGGATCGTAAATTTTAGTCGCATATGGTTAATTCCTCTTAGAGTGAGTTGGGTGTTAGTGTTTGTCCCAGAACACTCCTCTTCGTACTCACACTACATCACCCATATAGGGTTGGTGACAAGAAGGGCATCCGGCCGGAAAACAACGCCAATTCCACATGCGTGACACAGTTACTACCCGTGGCTCCACCTCGAAATTGTGACAAAGTTAATAAGAATGTGAGTAACCGAAATCAAGGAGTTTGTATATATCTAAATGCATAGGTACAAACTCAATATATGTGTTATATAAAAGAACTAAACAAAATGCTTCGACACTTAGGCTTCGCACTATATAGGCTTGTGTCATTCAATGTCCCAGCATATATAGTTTTTCTTCCGATAGGTATGTGTGTCTTAAGCATGTCAAGAAAGTTGCTACGGAATTCTGCGGTACAACATTTCATTTCTACAATGTAGGTTGGAACCGCAAGATCTCTTCAAAGAAGGCTGCTGGAGTATATAAACTTTGACTTCTTTTCCATTCTCTCTTGATTGCCTTCTTTCATCTTGATAACTTCTAAAATTCCCATCAGCTTTAGAGCAATTTAATATCGGTGCACTGGCATGAAATTGGTTAAAGATTAGAATATTACATTTCAGTCACATGATTATCGTGCGGACCTTTTGCTGCCGAGATAATGAGTTTGATCCCGGCTGTGTGTAACATCATTTAATGGTGTTTAAATTGAACATCTCTCCGCCCTGGCTTCCTGAACGTTAGAGAACTGAACGTTCCGGTAATAGTTCGCCATCCTGTCATCAGTTAGGACCTTTGTCAGCTACAAGGTATGTTGTGGTTGGAGTGATTAGTAACTATGGTTTACTATAACGCAGAGGGTGATGAATTTGAGTTGAATCCCTTAAAGTAGCAAATCATCATTATTTATACATTAATATATTATGGTATTATTCACATACAGTGCAGTGCCAGTTTCCTTTGTTGTCCAGTACAGTTAAGAAATGTCTGAAACTCAGTAGCTACAGTTCTGTCTAGGGCTAATAGTAATCGGGGGATAAGGAGCAAGTACCCTTATTACCCATGTACCCGTTCACACATAAGCTGATTCTCGTGTTACGCAGGTATTCGTTTGTTACAGTTTTGCAGTCTATAATATTGTGATAAGAAGCAGTATGAATACAAGTCCGACTACCTAGCTGAAGGTTCAGCATTGAGGCCTTAGGTTCAGAGGATTCCGAGTTCGATTCCCAGTCGGGTCGGGGATTTCAATCACGTCCGATTAATTATTCTGCCTCGGGGAATGGCTGTTTGTGTTTGTCCCAACATTATTCTATTCATATTCAGACAACAAACCACACTAATAACCACCACAGAAACACGTAATGGCTATTACATCCCTCCACATAGGGTTGGAGTCAGGAAGGGAATCCGGTCGTAAGACAGGGCCAAATCCACTTGGGCGACACAGTTCGCACCCACAGTTGTAGGAAAATGCGGTTGATGAACAAGAATACAAAATCTTATTCCAAAAGTTTCATACTGCACTGCGAGTAAGGACGGTGCAATAGCCGCCTGACCGATGTAGCTCGCCTATGATGGGGAGAGCACTGCAAATACTTCGGTGTTAACATAAGATATTATTTTCCTTGGGGAAATCATTAACGATGTTGCTAAGAGAAGTTACAGATCTCTTCACATGGTTAAGAGGGTATTTAGAATTTTTAGTAAGGATTTAAAGGTGAGGGCATATAAGTTTCTGGTAAGGTCGCAGTTAGAGTATGGTTCCAGTGTATGGGACCCACACTAGGAGTAATTGATACGAGAACTGGAAACAATTCAAAGCAAAGCAGCACGATGTGTTCAGAGTGTTTTCCGACAAAGGAGTGGTGTTACGAAAACGTAGCAAACTTCGCGCTGGGAGCAACGAGACCAGATGCTCGACTATGTAGAATGTTTGTCTTACAATTTACTTTACGACGCAGCAACACAGATAGGTCTTACGGCGACGATGTGATAAGAAAGGCATAGGAGTGGGAATGAAGCCGCCGTGGCCTTAATTAAGGTACAGCCCAAGCATTTGCCTGGTGTGAAAATGGGAAACCACGCTAAACCATCTTCAGGGCTGCTGACAGTGGGGTTTGAACCCACTCTATCCCGGACGCAAGCTCAAAGCTGCGCGCCCTTAACCGCACAGCTATCTCGCCAGGTGTGTGGTATGTTTCGAGCTGTCATTGAAGAGGTGGCATGGAATGGCAATAGTAGAAGAATAACCTTGAGCGAAACTTTTAAAAGTAAGAACGATGATAATCTGAAGATAAAGTTGGAATTCAAGAGGACAAATTGGGGAAAATATTTACTGATAGGACCAGGAGTAAGGGTATGGAATAATTGATCAAGGGAAATGTTCGGTAAACTTCCAAGTTCCTTGAAAACATATAATAAAAAGCTCTGTAAACAATGGATAGGGAATCGACCACTTAGCGACAGCACTGAATGCAGAACATTGATGATTTATCGATTAATACTTTCACCTAGTTTTTGATAATCTTCCATACAGCGAGATTGCTTCTTATACAGCGGTAATTGATCGTTTTAATTCACTTCATAGCTTCTGCATTAATTGTTGAACAGGGAATGCAATTCGCACCGAAATTCACGAGGCTGAATTACACTGACTGAGCAAATGTCATGGGATAGCAGAGCACTGTTGCGTAGGTGTGTTGTCTTCGCACCACACGCCCCCTGTGCCAGCGGCAGTTGTATAGGAGACCTTGTGAGCAGTGGGTGTGCATGTGACAGGTGTAACGTGGAACGTCGTCGTGAGCTGACACCGTTCGAACGGGGTATGGTGGTCGGTGCCCGAGGGATGGGAAGTGCGATTTCGGAAGTGGTGCGGGAATTCGGCTTCACACGATCAACCGTGTCCAGGGTGTATCGTGAATGGTTGAATGCGGGTGTCACCGTCCACAACATACGAACTACCGGCCGTCTAGCCACCCTCGATGACCGTGACCGGCGACATCTGAGACGGATTGTCAATGGCGACAGACGGGCAACCGTGCAACAAATCACGGCTCAATTCAACACATGCCGTGCTAGATACGTCTCCCAGTGGACAATCCATAGGAACATGGGTTCTACGGGGTATGGGAGTCGGCGCCGCACACGGGTGCCACTGTTAACCCAACGTCATCGTGCACAACGACGCGCATTTGTCACCAGTCACCAGGGATGGACACTGGAAAAATGGCGTAACGTGATATGGTCGGACGAATCACAATTTCAACTGCACCATGCCGATGGGAGGCACCGTGTATGGCGCAGACCACATGAAGCGATGGATCCCGCCTGCCTCGAAGGTGTGGTCCAGGGCGCTTGTCTCTCTGTTATGGTCTGGGGTGCATTTTCCTGATATGGAATGGGCCCCCTAGTTGTTCTGGAAGAGACTTTGAATGGTACGCGGTATGTTGAGCTGCTCTTAGACAATCTCCACCCATTTTTGGCCTTCCAGTGCCCAGCCGGTTCTGCGGTGTTTCAAGATGATAACGCGCCGCCAAACCGCTCCCACGTCGCCCGGGAATGGTTCCAGGAACATGCAGCGGTGGTCCAACGACTGCCATGGCCACCCAGGAGCCCCGATATGAACCCTATAGAGCATATCTGGGATGTCCTGGAACGCAGGCTCCGTGCCCTGGATCCTGCACCCACGAACAGACCAGCATTGGCGGCCGCTCTGCAAACGATTTGGTGTCAGCTGCGTCCAGAGGACTAGGCTACCAGGGACTTGTCGACTCACTTCCACGGCGTCTCACTGCAGTTCGCAGGGCCAGAGGAGGCCCCACACGCTATTAGGCGACTATCCCATGGCATTTGCTAAGTCAGTGTACAGAGAGCAAACCGGAATATCAGTCGCTACAACGCTTGTCAACATGCTGAGGGAGAACAATTTCAACACTTACTCTAATAGGGTATGTGTTCTTATATTTCTATCTATATTTTTTTGCTAGGGGCTTTATGTCGCACCACACCTACCTCGCTGTCGTTTACCAGCACAGAGCGTGTTGAAATGACGGCAACCGTTGTAGGACTCGCCTTGTAAGTCAAAAATTAATGTTATAAAACTATTGTTCTCAAATGGTTTGCACTTTATGATGTAATGGTGTAATGGCTGTGATATAACTGACTCGTGAACATCACGTAAAATTGTTTGTTTATATTTTTCTCCTGCGTATAACCAATGTGAAAGAGTGTTTTCTTTATGGTGTATGGGTATGTGTAGGAGTTGGATGAGTTGGAATAATTGTATTTCACCCGAAGACAGGTTTTTAGTCATAAGGTATATTATTCAAATATAAAATTGTATTATTGTTTACAATTTGTTTCACGTTGCACCGACACAGATAGGCTTTATGTTGACGATGGTATAGGGAAGGACTAGGAGTGGGACGGGAGCAACCATGGACTTAATAAAGGACCAGTATTTTCCCGGTGGTCCGCCTCTGTGGTGTAGTGGTTAGCGTGATTAGCTGCCACCCCCGGAGGCCCGGGTTCGATTCCCGGCTCTGCCACGAAATTTGAAAAGTGGTACGATGGCTGGAACGGGGTCCACTCAGCCTCGGGAGGTCAACTGAGTAGAGGTGGGTTCTATTCCCACCTCAACCATCCTGGAAGTGGTTTTCCGTGGTTTCCCACTTCTCCTCTAGGCGAATGCCGGGATGGTACCTAACTTAAGGCCACGGCCGCTTCCTTCCCTCTTCCTTGCCTATCCCTTCCAATCTTCTCATCCCTCCACAAGGCCTCTGTTCAGCATAGCAGGTGAGGCCGATTGGGCGAGGTACTGGTCATACTCCACAGTTGTATCCCCCGACCAAGAGTTTGAAGCTCCAGGACACTGCCCTTGAGGCGGTAGAGGTGGGATCCCTCGCTAAGTCCGAGGGAAAAACCGAACCTGGAGGGTAAACAGATGATGATGATGATGATGATGATGATGATGATTTGCCTGGTGTGAAAATAAGAAACCACGGAAACACGTCTTCAGGTCTGCCGACAGTGGGGTTAGAAACCCACTCTCTCCCAAATGCAAACTGATAGGTATGTGATCCAAACTGCACAGCCAATTTCTCGGCTCGAAGAATATTATTTACGCCTACGCTAAATTTAACGTCCACAAATTAAATCTTTTTATATGGCATCTATTCATTAGCAAAAATGAAGCCCAATGGGCCAATATTTGAACACTGCAAGCAGTGGACTAAACTGTCGAATAGTTTATTCCCATTATGGAGGATTACGGTGTCATCCACACATCCTTGATAATATGTGATTTTATTTATACGTGCGTGTCCTGATGTAAATAACTTGTTCTCTAGGTCTTGACGAAAATATTTTCCAGATACCCTGACAAGCTAGACCCCATAGCTAAAGCATCTTGCTGCTGGTAGCTTTTATTGTGAAATTCGAAATAATTATACGTCAGTACGAGTACAAGGAGATATATGAATCCTGAAATTTCCGGTTGGCTTATGCTTTTATGCTTGTGGAGGTTTTTGTTTATTATTCTTAATGTGGGTGTTATTGGAAAATTGGTGTAAAGATTGAAAAAATTCCTAGAAGCTAGTCTTGCACTTTTGGGGACACTAATATTTGTTATAGCTCGAGTAAATTCCATATTCATTTCTATATTAATGACTCCTATACATTTAACGAAAAATATATTCGCAAAAATGTGAACATTTACGAAGTGATATACTAAATACACATAAAAATTACCCATATTCACCCAGCTGCCATGTTCGCTGATAGTGATAGGAATCCGTCAACTTTCTAGTATGCAGCGTTGGTGTTATAGACTGGAGTCCAAATACCTTCAGCAGGACTGTTCCGAAGTGCAACGAGCAGGTCTGAAATAGCCTTTATCCGCAATTAATAAGATAATGTAATAATAATAAGTAAAGAAGTAAAAGAAGAAGCCACATTTGATTGAGTAAGCCCTCAACCACTCTCCATTTATCCTTCTTTCTCCACTGCTTTTTCTAAAGAAGAGGAAGAAGAAGAGGAAAAAATAAGGAAGAAGAAAAATAGAAGCCATATTTGGTCGAGTAAGCCCTCAGCATCATATGCGCTGTATCTTTCTTTCTGCAATGCTTTTTCTAAAGCAGAAGAGGAAGAAGAAAGCGAGAGGAGGAAGACTGAAAGAAATATTAAGAAAAATAGGAGCCACATTTGATCGAGTAAGCCTTCATCACTGTTGTTGTTCTTTCTTTCTCCACTGCTTTCCTTAAAGTAGAAGAAGAGAAAAATAAGCCATATTTGGTCGAGTAAATCCTCAGTCATTGTCATTTTTATTTATTTCTTCACCACTTTTTCAACACACTAATGGAGTTACGAATGGGTGGACCAGTACGCTTACGAATATTTACCCCGTAAGACAGAGCGTGTACCAATCCGCTTACGGGTAAATTTGGGTTAAATAACGTATTCTGCACTGATAGCACTGACATGAAACGAAACAAGCTTAGTTCTTAGCGAGGATTTAGAACGTCTATCCAGTTCACCGATTCTTTAGAAGAGGGTTTCGTAGATGATGTTGCCAGAAGCAGCGGGCAAAAGATGCAGATTAATGAGTGTTGATCGATATAATTTTTGTTCTTCACGATAGAAAATGTTTTTTACATATGTATGTCGATACAAACCTACAGCAGTACTGTAGGTACATGTCCCTCAGCGCTGGAAACTAACATGGAGAAAGAAACTGGATGCAGTACACAATACAGTTTCATGTTTCTGGCGCAAGTAGTTTCTTGACGAATAAAATATATTTGCATATTTTTTATTATGAATAACCCTCCAGTCAACATCAACAGTAGTGAAAACACGTCATGTTTCGACAAGTGGGATTTAAGTGGAATTTTGAGATAGTTATATTATTAAGTTGGTATACGTTATTTTTTTGCATGTGCTACTAAAAAGTGTTTTCCTTTCCACAAGCCGCCTGCCCCTGCAATAACACACGAAATGATTTCGTCAATGTAAGTATAGGAAAGTGCTAGAATTGGGAAGGAAGGAGACGTGACCTTAATTTACATTACAGCCCGGAATTTATCTGTTGTGGAAATGATAAACCACGAAAAACACTCTTCAGGTTTGTCAATGGGGGATTCGATCCCCCCATCTCCAAATTGCAAGCTGACAGCTACGTTTCCGAAACCACTCAGCCAACTCCCTCGGTCTTATTATTATCATCCGTGTTTTGTATATCCCCACATATCCCGACATGGTCTGTTTCTTCTCATTGATCTTAGAGCGATATTTCTTGATCTATAAACTGGGATTCTCATTAATTTCCATTTCAAACTACAGAGAGTCTCCAATTAAATTAACGAGAACATCGTCTTCATAATGATTATAACAAGGATATTAAATCTTTAATTTATAAACGAAAAATCTTGGTCTTTGTTTAAACTGAAAGACTTTCATTACAATATTCATAAGGATCCTTTTATTTCCCTCTTCTTTCTGTTATATTAATTGATATTGGTGTTACTATAATCGCATTCTATTTTCCAGTTACTAGCACAATATAAACGTGTGTGAAGAAACCTGTTCACTAGCATTAAGACTCACCAATGTCAGCAATATGCCATAAGGCAGGTACATGTAAAGAGCTACATGACCTATTAACACAGAACTCTCGCATTCAAGCACACTTAAATTGTAATAGGTTTTGCCGGGGTTCGATTCCTCAACATTGCACACAGGGATTAAGTGCCTGACTGAATGTTGCACCCAGTCTACCCATTAGTACATGGTGTCCTCGTAACACAGTACCAACGTACACCGTTTTAGTATTGGCAAGCGTCTCTACAGGCCCCGGTGTCTCTTGTATCAGATATCTCCTCAGTTGCTCTCACGGGGCTAAGTGAAGCCCATTCCAGAGATCAGTCCGAAATTAGAATCACTCGGGCCCAGATCTTCAGGAAAGAGTAGGTACGCTGCGCCTTCACAATGGGGTCAGTTACATGTTGAGACGTCAGCCTGAAAACTGGCTGGACGCCTCACCGCCAGCTATCGTCGACTGCCTAGGTACATCTGAAAAGAAGTACTAAGGAAATGATGAATGACTGATTTCAAGTTGCTTTCCCCACGAGCCAGAATGTGCCACTATACCAGGTGGCTCTCCAGCCCCGAGCTTTCTACATAAAGGTCTCCCACATACAATAGTGATGAAAGGGATGCCTTGTCACTGATTTATAAAGGAGCGCTACAACGTGTGAAACAAACAGCAGTCATTTTACTACACACGTTGTATAACAAGGCGCATTTTAAAACACGTCAAAGATGCAGAAATTAAAATGTTCTCTTTACTTTATTCACGCACACTCTCTACCAAACAGTTACTTGCATGTGGTATATCATGGTGTGAGGCCTCCGAAGAGGCCTGAAGCACGTCTTTCGAGTTGACGCCGTATAGGCGACCTGCGCGTCTATGAGGATGGGGCCCTACTTATGACGAATTCTAATGATGAAGACGGCACAAGCACAGAAACCCAGTCCCGGAGCGATTGGAAATAACCAATTAAGGTTAAAAATCCCGACCCGTCCGGGAATCGAACCCGGGTGCATAATCTATCAATTGCAACTCTGTTCGGCGGAATACACGTATAGAAGGCAGCCGGCTATTTGAAAACTCTTGCGTGTATCTTCTGTGAGCTTCGACCACATTTCGACTAAATTTTCCATAGATTAATATTCCGTCTGTAAATTCGTAGTTGTTGTGCACACCAGCCATTGTCGATATGTTGACAGCAACTGTAGTGCTACTGTACCAAATGCCAGCCTACTATGAGCGTTAGAAAACGAGGCTTAATCTTCCCACGCACTAGGCGACCACGACAGCGGCCAAAGTCGCAGCTTAGGTCGCTGATGGAACGGCCAACACAACGACCATCAGGGCTGCTCTTGTTATCGTCAGTCTTGACTCTTGAAATGGAGGCTGAAGAGATCGCTGCTTTAACATATCTTTACCGAAGAAAACAAACACAAGAAGAGTTTTTGGGTGCATCCGCTTTTAAGATTTAGATCATCAAAAGATTGTTTTCCTTTATTATATACAATGTTGTAGCTTCCAAATAATTCAGCTATTTCCTCCCATTGTGTTTTATTTACATTTATATAACTATACGCTTCCGCGGACATGTCCCAAATTGTGGTCGTTTTTCAATTTTCTCAAAAACCTGCACACTGTCTGTATGCAATGTCATATGTTCTCGTCAATCACTGAACTGACAAGTCGGACTCGGGTTCTGTCCAAAGATATGCGCTACGGGTCGCTGGAGTGCGCAGTTGTCCATAAGTTATAACACAAACAGGTGGTCGCCGAAGCCAGCTGGTCGCTTGTTTGTCGCTGATGTTAACGACCAGAGCCGCGGCCAGGCGACAGCTGTCATCCAGTGCGTGGATGTCTATATATGCATTAACATTTGCTAGTCGCGGCGACTCTGGTCGCTGTCATGGTCGCCAAGTGCGCAGAAGACTTTACTAAGGCAACGGGGTCCATTTGACGCGTAACGCTGAGGAACATGCAACGAGAGGCCGTGCGGCTGTTATCTCTCGATATTCTGACGTAGACTAATGAACCAGCAGGCAGTAATACGCCTGTGAAAATCAGTTGTTCGACTTTCCAGTCATCATTAGTGCATCCGCAACACTTGTAAGTAGAAAGTACGGAGTTTCCGGGCCACCTGGTATATGAGACTGACATGCCCACTGAAATTTCCACAACTGATCCTATGAGTAAGACTTTCGCACCACTGATAACAGGGACTGGAGCATAAGGAAGGTCATTACTAGCACCGCCCATACCACAGTAAGTTTCACATTGTCAATAATAATAACAACGTTATTGAATTTACGTCCTACTAACTACTTTTACGGTTTTCAGACGCACCGATATGCCGGAATTTACTCCCTGAAGAGTTATTTTTACGTGCCAGTAAATCTACCGGCATGAGGCTGTCGCATTTAAGCACCTCCAAATTCTACCGAACTGAGCCAGGATCGAACCTGCCACGTTGGAGTCAGAAAGCCAGTGCCTCAACCGTCCGATCCAGTCAGCAGGGTGATATAGACAGTCCAATATAAGTAGCAAATTTGTTCTAGCTCATACCAGATGACACAAAGCACTGTAAACACTTTGACTCACCAGAGATAGCTCTGGTCTCTCAGCTACATACCGTTAGTGGAAATTGTGATCATCAGATAACTTCTTCATTGGATAACAGATTTATTTTTCAATACTGACTTCTCTTCTTCTAATAATTGACTGATAAATTGGACAAAAACGATGGTAGATTCCAGGCGCATGTTGGTCGTGCTACGATTAGTTTTGGAAATTAAGCCTTTTTTCATTGCGTTCCAAATGTCTCATTTCTGAATCGAATACAGCGCGAAGAATTGTTTCAGTAAGTAATAAATCCAGTATTTATGCGTGCGTTTCTACTTTGAATGGTTTGAAATATCGGTCGCTGTTACAGATTACGGTAAGTGAACACCGAAGAAGTAGCTGCGCGGTTTGAGTCATGTAGCTATCAGCTTGCATTCGGGATATAGTGGATTCGAAACCCTGAAGATGGTTTTTGTGGTTTTTCATTTTTACAGCAGGCAAATGCTTGGGCTGTACCTTAATTTTAAGGGCACGGTCGCTTCATTCTCACTCCTAGCCCTTTCCTATCTCATTATCATCAGGATACCGATCTGTGTCGGTGCGACGTCTTGATAGTAAACAGCTGTATAATATATAAGTAATAATAATAACAACGTAAACGTTTCCACCTTTTCAATACTAAAATATATTCACAAAATTATAAATTACGCGGTGCTAGTTTCAACCCATCTAGGGGTCATCATCAGCCGTATTGGAGCAAAGATCACTTTTGGCGAAATCCTAAGAAAATGTGAAATGAGATGTTAATATGGTAATAGTTAATAATACAAGGAATATACATACTAAGAGGTTTTTAACAAGGAATAAAGTATAAATGGGGTGTTGTAAAAATTATAATCATGGAAATCAGTAAGTTCTTGTATTGAAATGACATATATAAAATTATATATGGCTTAGGAAGAGGGCTTAAGGTGGGGCTGAAGGGTGCGGGAGAAAGTGTAATTGTCTTGGAAAAGTACCTTTGATTAAATTTAGGATTGAGTTTAGGTTGGCTGCATTATTGTTTCTGAGGAAAGTGATAAATAGATCGAAGAGTATGTTGGGTTTCTCTAAGATTTCATTGAGATTGTGACTGGCATTAAAGTATTGGTCTAGGTGTATGTAGTAATTTTCCATTATGTTCAGTAAAGGGCCCTTGTTTGCTAATACGAGGATGTCCATGTCTTGTTCAATATTGGTGAAATTATGGTTATAATCTTGCATGTGTTGGCCGATGGCTGAAAACCTGTTGTATTTTATTGCGTTAGTGTGCTCGTGGTATCTGATAATGAAGTTTCTCCCGGTTTGCCCGATGTAGGTTTTTTTTACAGGTGGTACATTTGATCCTATAAACTCCTGATTTTAAAAAAACTGCTGGTCTTGTTGATGTGTGAAGTATTGTATAAAACGTTCATGTTCTTATTGTTGGTTTTGAAGGCTATTTTAACGCCTTGTTTCTTAAAGATGTTGGTTAACTTGTAGATATCATTGTTGAACGTGAAGGTGGAAAATGTTAGAGGTTTGGTTATTTCTTTTTTGAGGGTAGTTTTTGGGCGATGTTTGTGTTTATTGATTATCCTTTCTATAAAATGATTGCTGAAGCCGTTGAATTTTGCGATTCCGCGGATTGTGTTTGGTTCGTTTTTTAGATCTTTATTGGACATAGGTATGCTGAAGGCTCGGTGAACTAGGCTGTTGTATGTGGCTCGTTTGTGGGACTGGGGGTGCACTGAATCTTGGCGAATGGTGGAGGCTGTTTGAGTGGGTTTTCTGAAAATTTTATAACTGAAAGAATCTGAGTTTCTAGTGATGGTTAAATTTAGAAAGATTATAACCATAATTTCACCAATATTGAACAAGACATGGACATCCTCGTATTAGCAAACAAGGGCCCTTTACTCAACATAATGGAAAATCACTACATACACCTAGACCAATACTTTAATGCCAGTCACAATCTCAATGAAATCTCAGAGAAACCCAACATACTCTTCGATCTATTTATCACTTTCCTCAGAAACAATAATGCAGCCAACCTAAACTCAATCCTAAATTTAATCAAAGGTACTTTTCCAAGACAATTACACTTTCTCCCGCACCCTTCAGCCCCACCTTAAGCCCTCTTCCTAAGCCATATATAATTTTATATATGTCATTTCAATACAAGAACTTACTGATTTCCATGATTATAATCTTTACAACACCTCTTAGTATGTATATTCCTTGTATTATTAACTATTACCATATTAACATCTCATTTCACATTTTCTTAGGATTTCGCCAAAAGTGATCTTTGCTCCAATACGGCTGATGATGACCCCTAGATGGGTCGAAACTAGTACCGTGTAATTTATAATTTTGTGAATATATTTTAGTATTGAAAAGGTGGAAACGTTTACGTTGTTATTATTATTACTTATATATTATTCTCAGTTCAATACGGACCAAAAACATGAAATTCAAAACCATTAGTAAACATCTGAGACCATCTCAACAAGGAATGTGTCTAGCTTTACTTTGGTTGTGGTGATTCCACCTTTAGCAGGCGATGTGCAGTATTACACTGGTCCAGGACAATGTAAAAGTGTGGAAATAATATCATCGTTGTGTCTGAGAAAATAGCTGTGTCACAAATTTCAGCATAGAACTTTGGCCGGTAATGTTCTGTCATTTAAGGTTCAGTACTGTGCGAGTATTTTCAAACAATTCTATATGTGTGCTGCGGGTCAGTATTATCACATACCGTTTTTTGCAGGCGCAACGGCGATGTATCTAGATGGCAGAAACATGTACGGTTCACTGACAGGCTTTAATGTAGTCCCGAGTGACGAGGAATATAACTGTATTTGTATGACGGAGTCTTGGATGAATGATACAGTGGGGAACTGTGGAATTTTAACTAACAATTACGGCGTGTTTCGTCAAGATTGACATTCAGTACACGATGTGAAATAAACAAAGGTGGGGTCGTACTCGTTGCTGTGAAGATAGAACTAGCGCCAGTTTCGGGGCGAAAATTGTATTATATGTGGTAAGTAGGAATGTGTTGCGGTCAAAGTCACCCCCGGGCCAAAATGTTCAGTTTTCACAGTTTATTCTCATTCTTATTCTTATTCTTTATTCTTACCTACCACACAGCGAGGTAAACAAGCGGCTAAGTGACCTTCGCTAAAATCTCAGAAATATAACGAAGGTGTTCAACGCCTTGTGAGTCAGTTATGGTTGTTGGTAATTTCAACATCAGTCATTTAAAACGGTGGCCTAATCCAGGCAGTGGAGACCGTTATGCCAAGAGAAATTAATGTTAAAGAAAGTAATGAGTGAATTTAATCTTCGGCAAATATATGACCTTCCTGCTAGAAATGGGACATTTCTCGATTTAGTCTTAACTTCAGAAGAAAATGAACCCGGGAGAGAGTGGGTTCGAACCCCACTATCATCAGCACTGAAGGTGGTTTTCCGCACTTTCCCATTTTCACACCAGCCAAATGCTGGGGCTCTTAAGGTTCTCGGCCGCTTCATTTCCTCTCCTACCCCTTTCATATCCCACAGTCGCCATAAGACCTATCTGTGTCGGTATGACGTAAAGCAACGTTTAATTTATAATAATAACAATAACAATAATAATAATTTATACAGAATGTGGTAGAACAAACAACATACTTCACACAGATCACGATGTCATCGACGTAAGTGTCCCTCTTCCCAAAAATAACACGCATAGAGGATTAAAATAAACGAGTATTTGCATGGAATAAGGCTCATTTTTGCCAATACATAACCTGCTCTCGAGATGCCCATGAGATCTTGTGACAAGCTATACTAAAATCGATGAATCAGTTAGTGTTTTTTAATTATTTAAACACAAAATAGTTAAGGATAGTGTACTCTTATGGACAGTAAAAGAAAGCCAATTCCCAGCATGGTATGAGTATGAACTAATTAACATACTGAATGCTAAAGAGAGGATAGCGGGGATGAATAGAAAAACCAGAAAACACACTGACTACCTGGAATACTCAGTGCTACGTGTTAAGTGCAAAAGTACAGTGTTATACTGTAGTATATACGTAGATAATCACTGCGAATGCTAATGTTGAGGGGGAAAATACTGACCCGCAGCACACGTATCACTTAGAAAGAAAATTCGTTGATATAGTTCGTGCAATCTGAACCTTAGATGACAGAACCTTTCTAGTCACAGTCATAAACTGAAATATTATCACGCAGATATTTTTGCTAGGCTTAACGACCATACATATTATGTTAAATCGTTAGAAGAATGTGCCACTAATATATCAAATAGGTTTTTGAAATTTCTTTAGCAATACAAGAAGAACTTCATTTTTGCCTCCACAAGGAAACTGAAATCCACAAAAAACAACACATTTCATATAATTGCCAAGGCTTCTCATTCCACTCTAACACCGTGTAAACCAAACTTTTCTACTGACACAACAATCAATCTTGGAGATGTTGAAACTTCCTGATCTGAAGTATCTCTTATGTTATCAGCGGTGGTTATCAATAAGTCTTGTGGCCCGGATGAAATTGCCACACGTTCCTGAAAGAGTGCGCTTTCATATTAGCAGTGCCACTGTGTGACATAATAATTCAAACGTGGGTGTTTTCCGAACGAATGAAAAAAAAGGGATATGTAACACCTGTCTTGCAGAAAGTCAACAAAATGCTCTTTCAGAATTACCAACATATAGTTCTGCTGTCTCTCCAATCGCAGATAGCGGGGAAGATCACGCACAGTAGATCATAAAGTGAATTATATAATCTCTTCTTCCCGTTACAGCATGATTCTATACGCAAACGCTCAACAGGTAGCAATCTTGATAATTTTATCAATTCCATTTCTGAAGCATTAGAAAACGATCAACAAGTCGAGGTGACGTTTCCAAAGCATTCAATAGCGTGCAGCACGAACTTTTGATTAGAAAGCTATCAGGATACAGGGTTGAAGGAGCTGCCATGGAATGGATGAAATATTACCTCTCAGACAGAATTTGCGTTTCCCAATAAAAAGGTCGAACATTAAATCCATACTCCCAGAATTCAGATACCCCTCAGGGGTCTATATTGTAATGCCTTCTGATCATTTTATTTATGAATGACAACACTATTGCCATCCATGATAGAGAATCACTCTTATATGCTGATGACTTCAAAATATACGAGTCATAAAGGGAATAAACGATGCTGTTATCTTCCATCAGGACCTAAACAGACGTGGTACGTTGTGCAGATTATGAGCTCTGAATTTCAATCAGGGTTGCCAGATTTTGTAAATTCCAAAGAGGGACAGTTCTTTTTTCGGCATTAAATATTTACATAGGGACTATTACAAGTTATTTTGTTGCTATTTGCTTTACGTCGCACCGGCACAGATAGGTCTTATGGCGACGATGGGATAGGGATGGCCTAGGAATGGAAAGGAAGCGGGCGTTGTCTTAATTAAAGTACAGCCCCAGCATTTGCCTGGTGTAAAATGGGAAAGCACGGAAAACCATTTTCAGGGCTGCCGACAGTGGGGTTCGAACCCACTATCTCCCGATTACTGGATATTGACCGTATTACAAGTTATAACTGGCATGGCCGTATGGGCAGGGTAAAAATGTGTCATTACAAGCAATACTTTTCCTCATTTATACACATTTAAAAACATTTATTATACTTATAGAGAACTGTAAAGAATGCCCTTCTTATATGTTATAACATAAGCTCCTGCAAGTCCTACAGCATATGTAAGCGTAGGCTACTTAGTCTCTGTTCATCCATATTTCTCACTTGATTTGGCATTTTTAAATCAGTTCCTTCCCATTCCCAGGATTTAAACCTGCTTAAACTCTTGTCAAGACAGAAACCATTTATGAGACAAAAATACAAAAGTTACACGTTTTTCCAAATCAGGAACTTGATGTTTTAAGAAATAACACATTTTTGGCCCGTTTCAACACTGGACAAATTTTCACCTTTGTCCTCTACGACAAAATCTTTCGATTCAAGATACTCTTCGAATAAAAATCAATCAGTACTTACGTTAGGAATCCGAAAATCTGATACAATTTGAGAGAGATTATCCATAGAAAACATATTAGGATATCTTAAAGACAAAGTTGACAAATGCGTAAGCCTATAACTTTTAAACTGAAAGCAGTTCTCTAGGTTTATTATGGCTGTGATAAGAAACAAATTAGTTTAGTCCTTAAACTAATTAACAGCAGTATGAATACAAAAACAGCAGTTTACACACCGAAACAAGTACCGGTATAATCCAATGAGATCATAGCATGAAAAATCCGTCAAAGGTCGCATTAAAATGATAATTTAATTTTGTATATAGATTCAAAAGCATGCATTCTGATTTCATGTATAGTGTGTAGATGGCGAGATGCGCGAGTCTCAAAGAAGTAAAATAAACTAAACTCGTGCCCGCATCCCGAGGTGGTGCATTTCTTTTCAGTCACATCCCCATTGGAGGTAAACTGCATGTGCCATTTGAACCACATACCAGCCCTCCCGCCATTCTTAAATTTCTGGCAGTACTGGGAAAGAACCCGGGCCCCCGAGAACGGGAGCTAATAGCATTAACTGTTAACGCTACGGAGGCAATGGGTATAGCCTCTTTATTAGCTATATTTGAATTGTCTTCTGGGCGATTATTAGTTAATCGCAAAATTTATATCCGGGAATCTGCATGAATTATTGTTTAATGCCCTGTAAGTTGTTATGTGTTCATTGAAGCATTCCTAGATGGGGTGGATTTAAATAATTCGGCTGACTTTCAGAATATTTTCATTTAAATCGGATGGTAAGGTCTTTCTAAGTTCCGATTATTAATTGTCCAGGTCCTTCACAATTTAAATTTTGCATTGTTATAGAATTGTTATAGAATATTGTTGAAGAAAATGATGACTGGAGGAGTGGAGGCGCGAAAAAATGACCTAGAATGATACGTGAGTGTGTGAAGCATTATACTTTAATTCCATGTCCGTAAGGGTCATCTTAATATATTCTAGAAGTATTTGAATAGTGCGGATATTAAGTACATACGAAGTATGTTTGAAATTGAGGGTGACAGCATATATGAAAGATGTGTAGGACGTGAGAAATAATCTATACAAATAAATTCGTAACGACCGTGTGTCTGTACATTGACTATTTTGAGCGAAATTTCCATACAGTTATCCTTTTCAGGTGTAATAATGACCATCGGCATATTTTTTTAGCTTTGGTGTCTCTTTCTTCGCCTATAACTTGAAAACTACAGGATATATTTCTACCAAACTTCATATTTAAAAGCCACCTGTCGTTGGGGAGGTTTTAGGGTCAATATTTTTTCTAAATCCCTGAACTGACTGGGGGGTTTGTACGAAACAGAAAACATGATTTTGTACTTCCACAAAACATACACAACAAAACCTGCCTTAATGGATATCAATTTCGATATCATTAAAGGACCGTGTTTCGGTACATGTCCCACCGGACTTCAGAGCGGCCTTAACTCAAAAGTGGGTGCGTGTAAAGCGTATTTCTTATAACCTGTAAACTACTGGAGATGTCAACCGAACTTCATAGTTAGCATCCACCTGTCTAAAGGTAGGTTTTTAGGTCCATACCATTTCAATTCTGGGAAATTACTGGGATTTTATAGGAAACCAAAACAGTGATTTTGCTCTCCTACAATATATACAGGCCCAACCTTCATGAAAATCCATTTATAAAATATTTTCTCATGTGAAATTTTTCGATGGTAGGAATAAGGGAGATATCATGAACGGTCGGTTTTGCAGGCTAAGTCCAGCGGACATAGCCCAAGAGGTGTTGTACGTAGAGCACATTCCTTATGTATATAAATAAAATCGTAACGACCATGTGTCTGTACATTGACTATTTTGGCGAAACTTTCGTTCACTTATCCGTTTCAAGTGTAATAATGACAATCTGCCTATTTGTTAGCTTTAGTTTCCTGAAAGCCCTCATTTTATCCCCCCCCCCTGCCGCAAAGCAAGATTGGGGTACAATCTGCCAGATGAGTCAGAAAATTGAAATTTGGCAAACCCCCTCCCCCAAAACCAGATTGTGGCACAATTTGCCAGACGAGCTAGAAAACTAAAATTTGGCAAAATTATATGTCATAGCCTGTAATCGACGGAAAGATTCCAAGATCTTTAAATATTTCATTTTTTATCCCCGAAAAATATCGGAACATTGAAGCAGTTTTAATGTCGGTGCAGACCTTCGTTTCGAGTTATTTCGTGGCTAAACGGTAATTCTTATCACAAAACGGATGGCACAATCTCAGTTCAATTTGGAGTGATCTACAACTTTGGTCCTGTGACGTTTCGTCGTATCTCTATTCCTTATATTTTAGACTAGCAAATGTACCCGTGCTTCGCTACGGTATTCTACATTGTATTCGAATATCGAAGTAAAAACTGTACATACAGTAAATAAGATTGTTTTAAAATGGCATGTCTCTTAGCGTTATCCGAGAAACAGCATAGGGAGGTTCCCAGTACGGTGTTTCCAAAGTAAAGTGCTTGTTACGGATTTGTGATGATAACGGCAGGCTCACTAGCCTACTGCCGTTCAGAATCGAGTTGGGAAGTTTTCATTATAATTGCAGGCCCCATCGCCTACTGCGCGGTCACAATCGATTTGGGAGTTTTCGTTACAATGGAAACATATTACAGTTTTCATTAGAATGTTTGGCAACTTCTCTACTACCAGTCGAAATTGAGTTGCGCAGTTATAATTATAACGACAGGCCCCTTTTCCTACAGCCAGCCAGCTTACTACCAGTCACACCAAGCTGGTGAGTTTCCATCAAAATATCAGGCCACTATGCCTAATACCAGTCACATTTTAAATGGATACATTTGTTTATAAGGGCGGGTACCCTTGCCTACAGCCAAACACAATCGGGTAGGGGACATTTAAACAACAATGCATGCTCCCTTACCTTCCGCAAGTCAAATCGAGAAGTGAATTATTCACTACAATGATAGGCCTTCCTTACTAATGCCAGTTACACAGGTGCTGGAGAAGGACCCCATTCCTACTGCCAGTCAAAGTCGGTATGGGGAGTACTGATTACAATAGCAGACACACCCTTTCTCGATCGCTACCAGACGACATCAGTGAATATATATAGATCGACATACGTAAGTATATGCATGCTTAAAATATTGCAGACCTTCATTTACAGATTGACTGCTGCAAAACGGTACGTCATATCGACAAAGGATTGTACCATAAGACGTCAGATTTAGCAGCCTAAATGGCTGGTCATATGATATCTGATCTATTCATGGGTCAGATTGAGTTAGAGACGTTGAATAGGGTAAAAGTTTTGTAAGATTATCTGACATTGCATTACTTTTCAGATAATTATGTGACAGCTACATACATAGCATTTGGCTCACATATGGCTACTGGGTGAGCCAATTTTCGTGTAGGGTTTCATGATTCTATCTTTCTTATAAGTGATTGAAAGTATGAATTATGCATGTGAAAAGTCCAAATTTACTTAACATCGAGAAATAGACAACAATCAAACGTAAAAGGGATACAGATACAACAAAAAGTCATAAGACCAAGGTTGTAGATCACTCCAAATTGAACGGAGATTGTGCCCCCCCCCCTTATGTGATAGGACTTCGCGAAGATCTGCACCATCATTAAAATTGCCTCCATATTTCGATATTTTTCGGGTGGAAAAAGTAAAAAAAAATTAAAGCTCTTGGAAATATTCTGTCCGTTACAGGCTAAAACGTATAATTTTGCCAAATTTCTGTTTTCTTGTTCGTCTGGCAGATTATGCCGCAATGTGGATTTTGGGCGAGGGGGGTTAAAATTAGCACTTTCAGGAGACTAAACCAAAAAATTATGCAGATTGTTGTTATTATTACCCCTTAAACGTGTAGCTGTGCGAACATTTCGCCAAAATAGTCAATGTAAAGGCACACAGTCGTTAGGATTTTACTTATATAGATAGATAAATAATCTGCTCCACGTACAACACTTTTTGGTCTATGTCTGCTGGACTTACCCTGAAAAACCGACCATTCATGATATCTCCATTATTAATCTTTCTGTCGAAAAAATACACATGAAAAAAGTTTTAGAAATTGATTTCCAACAAATTTGGTCGATTTCCAGTCAGGTTGGTCATGTACTGTATATATTGTGGAAGAGTAAATTCACCATTTCGGTTCCCTATAAACCGCCCGTCCATTCCAGGAACAGGAAATGTTATTGATCTTTAAAATCTACCTTTGGAGAGGTGGATGCTAAATATAAAGTTTGGTTCAAATATCTTCAATAGTTTTCAAGTTGTAAGAAATACGCTCAACACGCGCCCGTTCTTAAGTCCGGTTAATGATATCTCCCTTATAAATCCTCTTATCGAAATGATGCACATGAGAAAAAAAAGGTTAAAAAATTAATTTCCATTAAGGAAGGTAGATTTCTATTAAGTTTGGTTGTGTATATTTTGTGGGAGTGCAAAATCACGGTTTCGGTTTCGTATAAAACCCCCAGTCATATCATGGATTTAGAAACAATATTTGCCCTGAAACCTACCCAAGGACAGGTGGATTCTAAATATGAATTTTGGTGGAAATATATCCAGTAGTTTCCATGTTATAGACAAACAGACAAACAGAAAACAGACACCAAAGCTAAAAATATGCAGATGGTCATTATTACACCCGAAACTGTACAGAAATGTCGCCAAAATAGTCAATATACAGACACACTCTAGAAGTGCAGACCTTTATTTCGAGGGTTACTGCTTTGAAACTCTGCGACATATCTGCAAATGGACCTCACCATAAGACGCCTCTTTGAGTGTTCTACATGGTTGGTCCCATTACATCTTCTCGTATCTCCTATATTTATGGGTTAGATTGAGTTAGAATCATTGGGTGTGAAATTTTTTACAGTTTTCGCATACTACTTTATATTTGTGATACTCATGTGACAGACAGAAATAAAATTTGGCTATCTCATTGCCACTGGTCATGCCAATGTGCGTGCCGAATGTCATGATTCTATATTTCCTATAAGTGTGCCAAATTAATGTTAACATATACGTGTAAAAGTACAAAATTAACTTGAAATCGAGAAATACAGCTCTATTTAAAGTATAAGGAACAGAAATACGATAAAAAGTCATAGGACCAAAGTTGTAAATCTCTCCAAAATGAAACGCGATTGTGCTTCCTGATTTGTGATAAGACTTACAGATTAGGAACCAATTATCCCGAAACGAAGGTGTGCACCGTCGTTAAATTTGCATCCATATTTCGATATTTTCCGGGACCGAAAGTTATACATTTGCATAGCTTAGAATATTTCCTCAAAGGACAGGGTGTCAAGCTTTCGGGATTAGCACTCGCATACATACGGTGTAATTAAGGAAGAAAATAATTCAGGAAAGAAAGTTGAAATTAATAGAAAATGGATTAAAACTGAGGACATCCGGATGACGACATATATGTAAATACCAAGTGAATGTATTGGAAAATCAAATGCCCCTCAATAAATCATGCTGATGTGAGTTATGGATATAAGAAAGAGGTAACAGAGGAGAAATTTAGGCGCAGGCATTCTTAGGTCAACAGATAATATGACTAATGGTGTTACTACTTAAGCTATTCGAGGACGGTTATAAACTCCAACGATATTCCGCCAATATCCCGCAGAATGGCCGATTGACGCCCTCTCTTGCCTTCTACCCAAGGAACAACCATGAATTTAAAGGTATGATGAGGAAAATGGCAATACGTTACTTCCCTGCTGGCAAGCAGTCAGAGAAGTTGCCATGGTAACCTGTAGGTTCGTTGTCGGTCTGTCGGTCGCACACGCAGACCATGATACCCGCAGAAAATAGTAAATTTCTCCGTCATTTGAATAGTAAGGTAAATTATGAACATAACGAAAGTTGTTTATAATGAAGAGACGTTTCACATACGGTCCACGGAGTTTACAGGAAAACAATAGTATAAGAGAAAATGGAGGAAAACCGTTGTGGTTTTCCTATAAACCCCCGTCTAATCAAAGATTTTGAAATGAAATGCATATAGAAACCTTCCTCGGGGTGAGTATACTCCAAATATGAAGTTTGGTTGAAATCTATCCAGCCATTTTGCCGTGATGGTGGAACAGACAAACAAACAGACACGAAAAGTAAAAACCACCGATTCGGTCTTGAGTTGACCTAAAACGGATAAATATCTGAAAAATTGGCAAAAGGAACGAAATTACAGACAGCGGACCCCCTACAACTTTATTTATAAGATTTGTCTCTATTTCTCAGTCATATCTACTCCTTGCTCTATGTACACGTATAATTTGTAGTACGAATCACTTATACGAAAGGTAGACGTTTATTCAACGTTTATAACTCAATTTTACCCACAAATAGTTGAGACATTAGAAAATATATTAAGGCCAGCCGTTTAGACCCCTAAATGGGGCGTCTTATGGTACAATTTATTTGTCGATATGATCTATCGTTTAGGAGCAGTTAATCTGTAAATGAAGGTTCGCAATATTGTAAACATGCATATGCTTCGTATGTCAATCTATATATATTCATTGGAGTCGATTTGTAGCGATGTAGAAAGGGTGTGTTTGCTATTATAATTAATAATTTACATCGATAGTGACTCTCAGCAGGAGGGCGTCTGCTATTGCAATCATTACTCTCCTCATCGACTTTGACTGGCAGTAGTAATGAGATCCTTCTCCAACTCCTTTGTAACTTGGATTAGTAAGGAGGGAATCCCATTGTAATTAATAATTCCCTTCTCGATTTGACTGGAAGAAGTCAAGGGAGTATGCAGTTTTGTTCAAAACTTCCCTAACCGATTGTGTTTGGGAGTAGGCAAGTGTGTCCGCTATTATAAACAAATTTACCCATCTAATATCTGACTGGCATTAGGCGTAGTGGACTTGATATTATAATGGAAACCCACCAACTCGGTGTGACTGTCATTAAGAATAGGGAACTGGCATTATGATAACAGCACAACTCAATTTCGAATGGCAGTAGGGAAAGTGCCTGCTATTATAATAAATACTCCTCAACTATAAAGTGTCTGGAAGTAGGAAAGGGCACCTGCCATTGTAGCTAAACCTCCTCAATCGATTGTGAACGCGCAGTAGATAATGGGGCCTCCCATTATAATGAAAACTTACCTACTCGATTTTGGATGGCAGGCAAGTGAGCCTGTCATTATCATCACAACTCCGCAACTAGCATTTTACATTGGAAACAACGTATGGGAACCTCTCCCTGCTGTTCCTTGGTAACGCTAAGAGACATACAATTTAAAAAATATTTTTCACTGCATGTATTGTAATTTACTTCGATATCCTTATACAATGTAGAATACCGTAGCGAAGCACGGATACATTTGCTAGCAATAATCATAATAATAATAATATAATTCAGTAGTGTAATTTGCAGAGGCATTGGAAGAAAGTGAGTGATATGTGAATAATGTCCACGGCGGATAATGTGCCCGAAAAACATGCGATAGATATGAATTAATAATGAATCGTTTATTCCGGATGTAATTGTATGCAGCCGCTCAGCTGTTTTGGCCAGGGCGTGTTTCCTAGGTGAGTGAAATATGACCTCAGAGTGGAGGGGTGAGAATGAGGCGAGACTAAAGACCCTTCATTCGTATTTATTTCTGTTGTTGGTCTTGTCCCAAACATGTGAATCTTGTGTAATTGTGTGGTGATTCTGTTTGGAGTTACAGGCTCACCAGCGTTGTAATGTCAACATTATAAATATAAGTAATAAGTTTGTCACCCGGAGAGACACGTGTATTCGCGTAGAGTAGTAATAATTAACGTGGTAACATAGGAACCAATAGTAATAGACGACGGCCGGATTTTCGTGACTAGGTAATTTGTTCATTTATGTGGAACGTACTTATTAAATAGTCTCAAAATTTCGAACCTGAAATCCACTAGAGATGCCAACGTCTTCGTGCAATAATAAGATGGTCATTGAACCGTGTAATAATGTGGATATCCAAATGTATCAGTATCAAAGTGAAAGGAAAAAGTCCCTAATATTTGGCAGTGAATTTGTAATATGTGCAGTATTGAGTGGTTTCGACTCCAGCATGTCAGAATGCAATTCAAGGGTGAATAACGAAGTCATAAAGACATAAGATGGCATTATCCATGCGATAAGCTAAGTGTAGTATATCTTAAAAATGCCACGCAGACAATTATTTTGGCATCTCATGTGTGTACATAATTTTTCATCAATTATTTCTCAGTGAATAAAATTGTGTTTTGAATTTGGTAAAAAAATCCATTCTTATTGTTTCTTAGATTAATGCATTATTTTGTTATAATGTTCTACTTTCAAGATATTTACGTTACATGCCCACTTTATTTTCGCCGGACAGAACCATGACCGATATTCTCTCGAGCATAGCCGTAGCTCTGAATGAAAGGAGGGAGGATAGAACTTCGATGCCCGCGTTTGATTCTCCGAAGTTTTTCGTTCATAAAATTTCCATCCGTGACATATTTGTGAGGCAGGATTTTTATACTGAGAACTCTGTCGATGCCCGGGAGGAGTACAGTACCGCAGAAATAACGGGAATGTTTTAACGTTCCATTTATTTAAGTAGCTATTTGCACTCCAAACATGTTGTAATTTTTAGATCAGCAAGCACTAAATCTAATGAAAATGGCCCTAATACATTCTTAATAATTTGTGTCATCTTGGTCCTTCCACACCTATATTTACTGGCGTTTTTAAAAATAATGATGGAAACATATATCAGGCAAAATGATCGGATAAGTAACTGTGAGATTACTTGACAGTATGTTACACAGAGTTTACATCGGCCTTAATCATATCAACTCTTTCCTTGTTATCGCCATTCACAAAAAGGGAACTAATTCTTTTGCTGAATTTTTCTTCTCTCTGTGTCACGAATTTGTTAATAATAATAATAATGATGTTATTGGTTTTACGTCCCACTAACAACTTTTTCAGTTTTCGGAGACACCGAGGTCCCGGAATTTTTTCCCGCGGGTGTTCTTTTCCGTGCCAGTAATTCTACCGGCATAAGCCTGGCGTATTTGAGCACCTTCGAATACCACCGAACTGAGCCAGGATAGAACCTGCCAAATTGGGGTCAGATGACCAGCGCCTCAACCATCTGAGCCACTCAGCCCGGCACGAACTTGTTATGAGCATCAGTTTTCGAATGTTTTGTAATGTCATATTCAGCACATGATCAAAACTAAATTGGCTATTACTTACGTAGTAACTAAATGAGTTTAATTTACTAAAGTCGGGATTATGTATGTCCCGCCTAGGTTCAAAGCAGGACGCGAAGTTTTTATGTAAAAATTAGACATTCTCGCCAAATTGGGACGTCTGGCAACCTAAATTCATCAGAGTGTAATTGTATCAGTTTGTGTCCGCCTCGACGGCTAAATGGTTAGCGTGGTGGCCTTTGGTCATAGGGGTCGCGCGTCCGATTCCCGGCATGGTCGGGAATTTTAACCATCATTATTTAATTCCGCTGGCACGGGGACTGTGTACATGTCGTGTTCGTCATTATTTCGCCCTCATTAAGACGCGCAGGTCGCCTATGGGTCTCAAATCAAAATAACTGCATCTGGCGAGCCTAACATGTACTCGCACACTCACGGCACTAAAAGCCACATGCTATTTCATTTGTATTAGTTTGTCAAGTAAGAGGATTCTTACAAATTCCAGTAAAGGGCTCACCTCTAACTCGTCTGTACATATTTAACGATCTTGATGTCACTCCGAGGGCAAATAATGGTTTAAATTTTGAAAGTAATATGGATAAACTAGTAACGGAATCATTAAAATAATTTCTGCAGGAATTTTCAATGAGTCATATTTATGAAATCATTTTCCTGCTCAATTGTGTGGGCCTGCTTCAAATACTGCTCTGAGGTATGGTTAACATCGCACCAGTATTTAACTGTGCGTTCACATACGACTCAAGAGGTGAATTTGCTACAAGCAAGGGGGCAGGTCGTTTTCATCTAAACATTATGAGGCGTTCTGTGGATCCCGGTACATAAACAAACTACGAGCCCGCCGCAGCTGTACAAATACCATGTTGCTACTCAGAAGCATAAGTGGTGAAACGGCCTGCCCGTATATGCTGAGACATATATGAACGCATGTTCCTGGTCGTAGCATGAGGAAGGAGTACACATTGAGGCATTTCGCAATTCGTGGTTCATTAAACATTTGCCGACACTAAAGCAATTGGTAAGAGCACGGATTTATTCAACAACCTTCCTAATATAATATGGAGGACTGTTCCCGAGTATGCGACCTAAAAATAGGACAAATGCTGCTCGCAAATGTAAATATCGCAGGTATACAGAACTGTATATAGGGATGAACATTGCACTTAGGTTTAGATCTGCGCAGTTGACAGAGTTTATGTACTTTTGTTTTGCAATATTGTATGTTCTTTCTCTGTTCAACGGTTAAGTTCAATGTATTTTGGTGTGGCTTTAATCTATGTCCTCTCTCTATTGTTTGACTTTTTATATGTTGATTTTGTTTATGTACTGTATAAATTAAGCGGTCAAGTTCTTTCTAGCTCTCATATGATTTCATTTCTGACCTTATTTTATCACCTGTAATAGAGTTTTATCCTGTTTTGTGGTAAATCTATAATAATAATAATAATAATAATAATAATAATAATAATAATAATAATAATAATAATAACAATAATAATAATGATGATGATGATGATGATGATGATGATGATAATAATAATGTTTTAAGACCCACTAACAACTTTTACAGTTTTCGGTGACGCTGACGTGCCGGAATTTAGTCCCGCAGGTGTTCTTTTACGTACCAGTAAATCTAATGACACGAGGTTGACGTATTTGAGCTCGGTCAAATACCACTGGACTGAGCCAGGATCGAACCTGCCAAGATGGGGTCAGAAGACCAGCTCCTCAACCGTCTGAGCCACTGAGCCCAACAATCTATCTATCTAATGAGATGCAGGAAAATTAGTGTGTTGGAATCAAAATAAATAAGTAAATAAGTAAATATTACTTCCCAACTTATGGGTTGCCGAACTTAACGAAGCATACAATATCAACAGCCTTAAATGGTAACAATGAACAGTGATTGTTGTAGTGCGTTGTAAATGTAATTTATTACGAATAATTTAAACTGATCCCTTAATCGCTGATATTGATACATCTAGAAGAATCAAAACCGAAATGAATTAAAGTTTCCTTAGCTATCGGCTATCTGTGGAGTCGTTGAAACCCCTCTGGCTAGTACTGGATTATAATAATAATAATAATAATAATAATAATAATAATAATAATAATAATAATAATAATAATAATAATAATAATAATAATAATAATAATAATAATAATATCAACTGAAAGTCAATTATTAGGCCACGTAGTCTGTTACGGTCTCAATCCATCTTTCATCTGGACGTCCGAGGTTGGTATCGTACTATCTGCTTAGGAACTCCTTCACTAGGTATCCTGTTGAAGTGATCACGCCAGTTGTTCCCGTAGGTTCACATGTAATACGGGTTCTATTTTTGGTTCCTTCGTTACAACTTCGTTCATTTTATGATCCTATCGTGTGTATCTTGCTGTGAGTATCATAAATTTCACTTCAGCAGCTGTGATCCTTATTTCATCTTGTCTCCTGATTGTCCATGATTCACTTCCGTATGTGAGGATTGTTCTAGCTAATGATTTGAAGACTCAAAGTCGTGTGTGTGTCTATACTAAGTATAGCCTCATTATTGAGTTTACTGTGCCTATGGATTTGTTGAACTCCACTATCTTATTAGAAATGTCTTCATCACTGTCGAACGACAAGGAGTAGCCGAGATATTCAGTGCCTTGAGATCTGCCTGAGACTTGTTCTCAAATAAAACTGTTACTTCGATGACAACAATGTTAGTGATGAAATAATAATAATAATAACAATAATAACAACAATAATAATAATAATAATAATAATAATAATAATAATAATAATAATAATAATAATAATAATAATAATAATAATAATACTTCCGTGTGGCTAATGGCAGTCTGGTACAACCATTCCGAGGCAGATCCTCAGAGGAAGGTGAACAATAATCGTGATACATTGGAAATAGCGTTTAAATGTGGTGGAGGATATAATTGTGTGTGATGTGCGATTTGCAGGGATACCGGGGACAGCAAAAAAATATCCAGTCCAAGGGACAACGGTATTAACCGTTTAAACTTCAAATCTGTGATATTGCATCTCGGAGAAAGTGGGTTCGAACCCCACTGTCGGCAGTCCTGAAGATGGTTCTACGTAGTTTCCAATTTTTACACCAGGAAAATGCTGGGGGTGTACCTTAATTAAGGCCACTGTCGCTTCCTTCCCACTCCCAAGCCTTTCCTATCCCATCGTTACCATAACACCTGTCTGTGTCGGTGCGACGTAAAACCAATTGTAAAAATAAAATAAAATTCAGCCATAGAGCTGCACACAACCGGGTTTAGTTTGTGGGTTTGTTACCGGGATGCCGTTATTGATGTCAACTGACTTTTAAGGTGCAAATAACCTTCTAGAATGCATGGGATGCGAATAAGTCGTCGGAGTGGAAGACAGCAACTAAATGAATTAACTTTTTTGGGGGGCTATTGGCTTTACATCGCACCGACACAGATAGGTTTTATGGTGACGAAGGGACAGGAAAGGAATGGCACTTGGAAGGAGGCGGCCGTGGCCTTAGCATTTTTCTGGTGTGAAAATTGGAAACCACGGAAAAACATCTTCAGGGCTTCCGACAGTGGGGTTCGAACCCACTATCTCCAGAATACTGGATACTGGCCGAAATTAAGCGACTGCAGCTATCAACCTGGAGAGAAATACATGTTGTGTAGCCATACTCTACCTACAGAAAGCATATTTTGATGACACCTAGTTGTTTTAAATGAGAAGTGTCCTTGCGGAGTGCCTCCTGGCGTTCAGCTCGGCGGATTACATTGCATGCATTATTGACGCCACTCACAAAGCCGCGTTAACCATGAAAGGATTGTGGGAGAGCACAGTGCAGTGTATGAGCACACTCCAGTTAATGGTGTGCAAATAGAGCCTAACGACGGAACAAATCCAATGAGTGGAACAATTTTGATTGGAAATACTCTCTCTGTGAATTCTGTGACCTATGAAACAACACTCGAATAGTCATCGGTTGCTGGTTCAGTAAAATGTATTTATTAATTTTCACTTAATAGCCTGGACACTCAAATGCAATGTTGATAATCGTGTATAGCATACTAAACTTTCTGAATTTGTGTGCGAGGCTGAGTGGCTCAGACGGTTGAGGCGCTGGCCTTCTGACCCCAACTTGGCAGGTTCTATCCTAGCTCATTCCGGTGGTATTTGACTGTGCTCAAATACGTCATTCTTTTGTCAATAGTTTTACTAGCACGTAAAAGAACTCTCGCGGGACTAAATTCCGACACCTCGGTTTCTCCCAAAACCGTCAAAAGTAGTTAGTGTGTCGTAAAACAAATAATAATATTTTTATTTGATTTTGTTTAATATTCTTCCTTTCCTCCTTCTTCGAGTTCATTATTTCTGTTTTGATTTCTGTTTGTTTGTTTCATCATTACGGGAAAATGACTAAACAGAATTTCTCGACATTATTTAGTTTCAGATTAGCCGGGGTGAGTACTGAGCTATATATTATCTCATTAGTATGCACTGGCGTTGCAATATTAAGGGAGGTAAAAAAAATACATGTCAAATTTCTTCCATAATACTAGCTGCATCGAAACACTGAACAGAATAAATGTTGTAAAAATATAATTTCGCAACTTTATATTACTTATACATGCGTTTTAACCATGAAAGAATATTCGGGAGATAGTAGGTTCGAACCCCACTGTCGGCAGCCCTGAAGATGTTTTTCCATAGTTTCCCATTTTCACACCAAGCAAATGCTGGGGTTGTACCTTAATTAAGGCCACGGACGCTTCCTTCCCATTCCTAGGCCTTTTCTGTCCCATCGTCGCCATAAGACCTATCTGTGTCGGTGCAACGTAAAGCAAATAGCTAACCATGAAAGAAATAATAAAGGAGCTATTCCTAATTATTATACTTTTCACGAACTTCCTAATATTTCAGGAAATATTATTTCTATCTGGTAAGTGTGCATTACAATACCTATATAAAATCTAAGTTTCAGTTATAGCTGAACTTTTTTACTGCACGAGTACAATTATGAAGTTGTTCAGGAAGTTAGATTATTGTTAATATCAAGAGAAGCCCGCGAATTCACTGCTTCTGACTTTTATGAAACTTTGTAATACTGCGTGCACTGGGGTTAAAATAACATCGGAGAAGTAGTTTGTTTCGGATCTATCTCGAGTTATTTGAAAGAAAGACATTGAATATCCCTGTAGTTTGGCAACCTTAAATGTAAAAACAGATATTACGTTAAAAAGGTTCATAAACACCTGAGAATCTAAGTATCTACGGATAGGTTTCAACTGAACTCTTATTTTCAGTGTTTTAAGCTCTTCGTACTTGCTTTCCATTTTCAGATCAGTCATTATATCGAATTTTCTTCTTTCTATTTCTCCTAAAATATTTCCTTTCATTATTCTCTTTTGTAGACAATCTTCCTGCAGAATAGGTAGAATCCAATTTTCCTTCCTTTCCCTTATTGCATTGATAAAGGTTCGTTCTTCCCTCACTCTTCTCGGTACTTCGATGCTCTTAAAGGTTATCTCAGCTCATTTCCTATCAGAACATGCGTCTTATTAGAATGAAATAATAATTAGTATAAATTATCTGTTAAAGGAAAGTTTAATGTGATGGGGAAATGAGGAAATTTTCATCATTGAAATGAACTCTTGTTTATAATGTTCTGTTTTGATCCAAATATCAAACAAAACTTCTGCATGTCTGGCAAGTATCAAGTATCCTATGGCTTTTCGTGTTTGATATTCAAATGTTATAGACATTAACTTTCATGTACAGTATCAGGAAATTTAACCGCAGATAACTGAGATGAAAGTACTTTCATGGTGTATTCCTAGTGCAAGAATAAACTTTACATTGAACATTGTGTCCTTCAGCTACATTAATGTGAAGGGCTCTCAACGCAC
Source organism: Anabrus simplex (assembly GCF_040414725.1). Classification (NCBI taxonomy): domain Eukaryota; kingdom Metazoa; phylum Arthropoda; class Insecta; order Orthoptera; family Tettigoniidae; genus Anabrus; species Anabrus simplex. The sequence goes on along the minus strand of NC_090268.1, from coordinate 353,316,162 downwards.
TAAATGCCCGCTTCGTCGTCTACTACTTCTGTTATTGTTGTTCTTGTGGTTGTTGTTGTTGGCGGGTTGCCCAGCCGGAGTGGTAAAGGTGTGGTCGGTTCACCTGGAAGGACATGTGTTATATTACTGTCAAGGAGTCGAAAAGTTTAAGAAATGATGTTTCCAATTCTAGAGCGGCACATGGCTCTGAGGTCCACTCAGCCGACACCAAAAATAAGTACCATGTTAATATCTGGGGGTACAGCGGATACAGCGCTAACTACTGTATCCCACATAGTGCCGAAGTTAAGGGTAATCGAGGCCTTTACCTTCCACTCCTCCAAGGACCTTCATGGCCTGCACAGAGATAACTTTGCTTTGCTATTATCCATGTACCTTAAAATTGGAACTTGATTTTAAAAATAAATCCACGTAGGTGTTATGTGTATATGATTTTTCTCGATGCTTTTTCTTGTATTCCGTGTAATCAGAGTGTTCGATAATCCAGGGTATCTCGGTCGTATCCAATTGGAATTATTGAAACTCTACCGTAACACATAACTATTTTGAACATCCTCTACACCTTGAGGATAACCGAAGAATGCATCGTTAATTGATCCCTAAGTTTAATCTATGAGATATTTAGGAAAAAGTTTAAATACTTGTTATAATGGTGGTGAAAGCGATATAAAATACTTACAATAATTTGCTTGTAGAATTTATGGTAAATTAGATTTAAGATTACTAAAAAATGTAAATTTATTTAATGTTATGTTTCATTTGGTTTTAATTCTGGCCTTTCTGGTAAAAAATTCCAATGTTTCTTATGCAGTGTCAAGAAAACAAGGTGAAATTCTTTACGTTTCGCAGAGAACTTTGCTCCGCATCTTCAGGAAAAATCTCGACTATTCACAACGAAGTCTACAATAATGAGGGTTTGAATTTAAGAGTGCGTTGCCGTTGGAGCTGTAGTGGTACGCTCGTTCGTCACCAGGTGGCTCGCTGTGTGCTGGCACAGCGCTCCAAACGGGAGCTGATGACAACAGTAACCTCCAATTATGTTTTTCCATTACACCGCGTGTGCGTGAGAAGTAACAGAGAGGACATCAGACGTATCAGGGACAAATGTGGTAGAAGAAACAAATAGACACTAATAAAATAAAATACAACAAAATACACCACGACAGAACAGAACCGAGCTAAATGGAAAATAAAGGGTGTGGAGAAAGCCAGAGAATGATAATGATTATGGGAGTGGTGGGGGGGGGGGCGGAGGGCATAGCCGATGTACACGCTTTATGAAAGTATCCCACTGAGCCATAACTGATGGCATCATTCTATGAATATGACGCTGTTGTCAGTATAGTCTTCGAATTGCTGAGTTGTTTATTGATGGCCTCTGTGGCTTCACGACTTGAGTTAACGTCCTAACTTCTCCGTATACCGATAGGTGGCGGCCTTGCGCCACATCTGCCGTGGAAAGTTTGTCTTTCCACCAGATATGTAATTTTCCTTCTTGACGAAAGCTCGTATTGATTACTTATCGGAAAATGGACTCGATACGTCTTGGCACTGCGTTTATGACGTATAAACGCGTTTTTAAACGCTTTAAAGGTGTTTTACCCGCAATTTCGAGAGATTGATTATTTTTCTTATCTTTGTAACACTCAAGGTAACGGTATCCTTTGAACGTATAGTTTAGCTATTTAATTTTCTTTTCCCTGACAGCTCCCTTGTATCTTCCTGTTAGTTTTGTTATTTATGCTCGCCACAGTTTTCTTCTGGGTGTTCTCTGTTTATCCTTACAATTTTTGATCTCTTGAGAGCAAAATGTATCACCTTCATGGTGGGTGATCATCTTGTTTTCACATTATCTGATTGTGATGATATGTACCCTTGTTATTCTACTTATGTACTGGTACCTGTCCTCTTGGTTATATTTAATCGAATTTTTATGCTAAAACTGAGCGGTTCGTACATTTATTGTGCATGTGTGTTTTTCTCTTTCTCTGTCATTCATAATCTATATCTGTGCTGGGCTTTACTAGCATTGTTTGGGATAGAAACTATTGAAGTTTGAAGGTACTTACGTGATTGCTACTCCCATTTCGAAAGGAATGCCGATATTTATATATATCGTGCGCCCTTTGAACCTATTCATTTGAGCATTTGACATGTGAATTGCTCTTATTTGAGGCCGTCAATGAATGTGCGTGACTACCAGTTTTCCTTCGGTTGTGGTTCCTTTGGCATATGTGTAAGTGCGTGAGTGTGTGTAAACTAGTAGTTTAATGGGGCGTATATTAAATATTGGATTTCCCTAGATTTTTATTTTGATTTCCTCCTTACTGTTGGCGTGTTTCGCCCCTTTTCCCCCCTAACCTCCTCCCATTTTAAAAATATTTGTAGTAAAATACGGCGAGCATTTTTGTCTTAATTCTAGTTCCTTTTTATTTTCGAGCACTCTGCATATGCGTGCTTAATACTTGGACAACTCATTACCTTTCCGTGATTGGCTTTGATGATTATTATCTAACTATTCCTGAATTATTTTAAAAAATCTTACTGTGCGTGGGAAGTAACTTTTGAGTTGCTTTTTTACATATGAATGTGATGAACATCTGTTGGGAAGATTTTCTCCCTTACCGGGATTTATAATCCAAATCGTAGGTTATTGTTGTATTGAGAAAGTAATACATAACAACTCTCTAAGTAAAGGTATTGCTTTATGGGTAGGCTCTCACCATGTGAACATTGTCTTGGTAAAGGTGGCATAAAAACAAAGTCTGATGTGAGTAAGAACCACATACTGCATGTACAATTATACGTATATATTTGCCCATTCCTGTTTCTTATCCTTTTCTCCTGATTTTAAAAATCAACCCTTCTTTTAGATACTTCTTGGTTTGTGTTGTATGTAGACTAGCCTTTTATGCTTTTCCTATGGCCTTGTTTTTTGACACGGCATAAGCCTAAAAGACCATATCATGTCTTCAATTACGGGCAGTGAAATCATCAATGTTAACAAAATTTTGCTTCATTATTAATGACTTATCTAATAATGCCCTCAATTTCAGGTGAAATCTCTCGCTTGAACGTCAGCCCGTTATCGATGTTTTGCTTACAATGGAGAAGGTGCAATTATCTGCTGTTTTAGGCATGAGTGAAAAGCAAACGGTTACATACCTCGTTATGGTGTTCGATCGAGTACGTACTCCTGGCTGAACTTATTGGGAACCAGTGTGTGAAGTGATGCAGTGGAATTGTTCACAGTCTCCTGCGTGAGCGATTGCTGCTCCCATGTTTGAGCGCTCAACACAAATTGGAGCCGCCATGTGGGAGAATAGATATAGTGGCGTAGTGCAAGTTATAGAGTTTATGTTCTCATTCCCTCGTCTCATCCATTAGTAAGCATACATGTGTAAATTACATCTTTATTTTATGCCTTCGTTGCTTGTAACGCAATTTCAAATTTGAGCTTATCTCCCACGGACTTTTGTCACCACCAGGTACTAGGCTGTGTTTGAATCGAACGCGCCAACTTGAGCTCGGAAATCCAGTGTTCTATTGTATGAGCCACTCACCCCAGCATAATTATCACACTCGAATGTTCTGACAGTTTTACATACTTCCACAGTCGCTGGAATATAGCTATCCGCCTCGAAACTCTCAAGTGCATTGATTAGTATATGAACTTCGTTTCAATCGCGGATGAACTGGTGAACTAGCGTCACCAGAAACTACTTCACCAGTTCACTAGAACCTACGAAACAATGAGATGGCGTATGGCTTTTAGTGCCGGGAGTGTCCGAGGACAAGTTCGGCTCGCCAGGTGCAGGACTTTTGATGTGACTCCCGTAGATGACCTGTGCGTCGTGATGAGGATGAAATGATGATGAAGACGACACATACACCCAGCCCCCGTGCCAGCGAAATTAACCAATTAAGGTTAAAATTCCCGACCCTGCCGGGAATTGAACCCGGGACCCCTGTGACCAAAGTCCAGCACGCTAACCATTTAGCCATGGAGCCGGACAGAACCTACGAATAACCTGTTATGACGTATCGGTGTCTTAAATAGCCCCGTTTAAATCTGTCACGAGAATATTGTCTTATGGTCTGCCTTACAAGGGCTCTATCGGGCTGGCAATAACCATAATAAATGATTATTATGATTAATAATAATAATAATAATAATAGTAATAATATTTGAATATACAGTAGTAGGGCGTGGTCTTATACGGAGAAATCAACGTCTAATTGAGTATTCCTCACCCTTGTTATTGTTGTTCATATTAAACGAATTGTTTTATTTATGCATGATATAGATTTAACACAGACACGCTTTGGAATAAATTTGCGTTGTTCTGATATGTTACGAAATTAAAATATAGTTTAGTAAAACGTATATCTAATGTAATCATTAAAATTCATTCAGAATGCTTGTAAGTTAAACGTACCTTTTTATTGTTAAACAAATAACATGGAAACATCTAAGTCTATGATTATTTGGCTGCGATGATCAATCTGGTATAACAAGCAAACCATTGCCACAATATTATGGTTTTCGTGTTATCACTTTCATTCTATATCATATACATGCACTAGCCGTTCTTTAGTATAAATTCATTATCATAAAATCTTGCTGAAATATTTCCAATAATGCATTTAACTACACACCAGATAATCACCAGGTAACTGTATAATTCTGATGAAGCCAACAGCCGATATATTTAGAGACTGCGGCCAAATTAGCGCAATGCAAAAAGAAACCTGTATATTTCGGGATGAAAGTTCTTTCCTCTATAGGTTATTAATACCAATGAAATTTTTATTAATGCACCTTTATTAGCATTAATTATTTTTGTTGTTATTCGCTAAATGATCAAAATATGTACAGCTCGAGCTCCAGGTTCTCTTTAGATACCTTCTTAAACTTTCGTAATATGACTGCAGATTAAAAGCACTCATTTTCGATCGGTGGTGATATTTTTTTTTTCCCCGATGTGTTCAGTATGTGAGTCTTTTAAGGAATACTACATCGCTAGCAAAGCCCTGCATGGTGATGAGAGTGACAGCGGTCTTAAGCATAAGGTAACAATACTGTACAAGAAGATTATCCCATCATCACTGGAAACGTACCAAAGTAACAAGAAATCATATAGTTTAACGTGAATGTTGACATCGAGATTACTGCCATAGGACCAGGAATTTAACGTAAAATACGAGCATCAGGAACGAAAGTTCTCCTTTCAAAAATCCCAAATGCATTCTCCAGGATTTAAATCTCGGCCGTCTTCATGAGGAGCTAGTAGTTATGCAACTCGAATATCACAACAAAATATACTGTGTGTCGGTGTAAGCCATCTCTAAAGGTTTTTGCTATATTTCTACCTTAAGGTTTTAAATTAAATAATGTAATACAAACTAAGAGAATCTCAGAAATAATACCGTTTGAGAATTCTAAAGGTCATCGTGTTGTGGTATAATAGATACTTAGTCTTAAACGGCTAGTCATTACAAAAACGATAATATAAAATCTGTGAAATTGGAAAATTGGTGAAAGGAAGAAGAGAATTTGTTATATTATTATTATTATTATTATTATTATTATTATTATTATTATTATTATTATTATTATTATTATTATTATTATTATTATGAAATTGTACCTTCTATACAAAATGAATCCTGATAAAATTTTGGTAAAACACATGTACAAGTCTCCCCAACGAGTACAATTTTCGAGTTTGAATAAACAATTATTTAGAGAAGGCTTCAACATTTCTAAACACGCATCATATTCCCGTCTGCTTTCCATTTTACTACCACTGGACCTTCATTTGGAGTTCCAGACGCGCCTGATAAGGTTTTAATTGGGTGAGATCATTAAACTGAATCCTAAAGGCAGTCAGGATTAAACTTGGGGTGGGGATTTATTCCTCCGATAAGAAATAACGGGAGTCAGATACATTTCCTTAAAAAAATATTATTATTATCATCATTAATAAATCTTAATTTTCTACCGCTTTTCCCAGACTTGCGGAGCGCGGGTGCTAACTATGTCCCCATATGTGAATTTAGCCCTGTTTTACGGCTGCATGCCCTTCCTGACGCCAACCCAGTAAGGGATGTAATAGCTATTGCATGTTTCTGTGATGCTTGCTAGTGAGATGTGTAGTCTGAGTATCAATAGGAGAAGCTTAGGAAAACACAAACACCCAGTCCTCGAGCCAGACGAATTAATCAGACGCGATTAAAATTCTCGAACACGCCTGGAATCGAACCCGGGACCCTCTGAACCGACGGCCTCAATGCTGACCATTCAGCCAACGAGTTGGACATTATTATTACTAATATAATAATAATAATAATAATAATAATAATAATAATAATAATAATAATAATAAATAGTTCTGACAAGACGGAAGTTTGATATATCGGGCGAATTGGCCATGCGGTTAGGGCCGCGCAGCTGTGAGCTTGCACCCGGGAGATATCGGATTCGAGCCCCACTGCCAGCAGCCCTGAAGATGGTTTTCCGTGGTTTCCCTTTTTCATACCAGGCTAATCCGGGGGCCATTAAGTCCACGGCCGCTTCCTTCCCAATCCTAGGCCTTTCTTATTCGATCGTCTCCTTAAGGGTTATATGTGTTGGTGCGACGTGAAAAACAAATTGTGAGAAAAGAAAATATTTCGTTAGGAAGCTTGATATAGCATAGGGCTTTGACGTAGGTTTAGACATAGTGTATAGATAGATGGATATTAATACTGGCATAGTTAAGGCCATTAGGTCTTCTCTTACACTAAACCAATAGTGTGTTTGTATGAAGGGGAGGCATTAGAGGTACTTGTCTTTTCTTCAGCTTCCTGGCATCAACCATATTAAGATTAAGAACAACCTTCAGGAAAAGTTCAATGATTGTATGAAGGATAATGTGAAGTTATACAGTATATAGCTGTTTTCAAGAGGGTAAAAGCCATTTACACCTGGAAAAAACCTGTACTTAGTATTCCTTTGAGATTTTGAAATGTTCTAGGACGAACTGGCAAGTGACAATGACAAAGTATCGGTTTCACCATCCAATGGCAGCCGTTGATCGCATCACATTTTCACAATACGAAGGTGTTCGGGGAGTTATTAATCTCTTAAATGGTCATACAAGGCAGCTGGTATGATAATATCGGTTACGGTGTACTATCTACTAGTAGTAATAGAAAAATAATAATAAAATTTTAATAGTAATGATAAACTAACGATAATAATAATTACAATGTTAGTAATAATAATAATACCCTGCTCCAAGGCTACATGTTTACCATTCTCGACTTTGGTCCAACGGGTGACGGGTTTGATTCCAGGTCTGGTCGCTGATTTTAACCTTAATTGCTTAATTCGTCTGGCTCGGAGACTAGGTGCTTTTGATATCTTCAACACTAGAAATAAAATCAGGTAGGGCTCTATCCACACGGATATACAAGTCACAAGTCACAAGTCCGGAGGCCATACACCATTATCTATTTATTATTATTATTATTATTATTATTATTATTATTATTATTCCGGGGTATTCATGGAGCAGAAAGAGGTGAAAGAAGGTGCTGGGGTGAATGGGTCTATCTAAAATATCAGAATTAATTTAAAATTTGAACTGAAGGTTGTATTTCTTCAAAAAACATCAAACTTAACAAATTTTCACTTGGTGAAAATAACAATGACATCTCACGTACAACGCCAAACAAGGGTGGAACACCCTCGAATAGGGAATTTCACAATTTTGGGGGTCAAGCCATCGATTTACAAGTTCTGAGCTACAAGGTCAACTTTACATAATTTACAATTCAAAATGAGGATAATTCAGTCAAGGGCAGAAATCCCCCAATTCAAGAGCACTTGATACAAAAATTACAATCTTTAGCCTTCTGGAGGCACCCCTCACTATTACAAAAACTTATGAAGGAGCTTACATGCTCTCAATTTCTTACAGCCTACTCAAGGAAACATTACATCAAAATCTTACACTCTCCGGCCTCACAAGGCACGAATTACAAATGGAAATAGTTTTACACAGGGGTATCTAGTACCCAACCTACTGGGTCTTTGCGGAAAAAGAACAGGTTAAATAAATGGCCCGAACACAAACTGAATGGAGGCGTACACTTGCGCTCCTAAATAACGAAGAATTAAAATCCTACCAGGGCTCTCGACCCGATGATACAGGGGCCAATCCCAAGCTACTGAGGTGACTCGAATGAAGGTTAATTTAATACATTATAGAAAAGAAAACAGTCATGAAATCGTAGTCACCTCAAACCAAGTTGAAGGGGAGCTCGAGAGGGTAACTCACTCTCTATCCCCGATTTGCAGTTAAGGATTTTATGAAATTTTACATCAGTCGAACGAAAATTTACATTTAGAAAATGTTTATTACATAGTTAAAAATTCGGATCTTCCCCTCGGATAAGTCTGCGGAGGTAGCTACAGAAAACTAAGTCTGGTGGTAATTACCTGGCTGATGTCCTGCCTGCCGAAGAACGAGGCGTCCGTCTCCTGCCTTAACACATACACTCAGAAAGACGACGATCAATGAGACAAGGTAGCCCGAGCAGCCGCAGTTTATATACCCTCAGGGAAGGTTCGAGAGGATTCTGGACTAGTCCGGACACACCCTCTCAATTTTATTGGCAGACACAAAAGTTACACCCGAAGAGTCTAAACGAAGCCTGTGATAGGCTAAAAAATAATTACAGAAAATTCCAATTGGCTAACTTCAAAACTGGCGGACTGAGAAACAAGTGTTACAAACCTTGAAATATATCAGAAAAACAAATGAAAGTTAATTTACTAAAGAAAACCCATGAACACAAATTTTCTTTCAAAAACAACTTCCTTTACCTTGCACCAGAGTGCATAACCATAGTTTTTGGGAAGTGACATCTGTGGAAAAGTGTCCCAACTTCTTGATGTACATAAAAACAAAAGCAAAAGAAATCCAATCAGTTAAGGAAACTTCACAATAACTTAAAATTTCAGTAGTGACATCTTCTGATTAAAGTTCCAACTTCCTGTAGTAGCAATTTCACGTTTTGGTCGATAGAGGATTTCACAAGGCGCTTCTTTTGAATGCGCGGCGTTGAGGTGTACCTCCTGGTACAATTATTATTATTATTATTATTATTATTATTATTATTATTATTATTATTATTATTATTATAGGTTGATTTGTGGATCAGCGGTAGAGTGTCGGTATCCAGATCCCAAGATGGCGGTTTGAAAACCGGCAGAGGTAGTCGGATTTCTGAAGGGCAGGAAGAAGCCATTCGACACTCCATGTCGTACAATGTCAACATGTAAATGATCTCTGGTGACACATTTGGTGTTCACCGGATAAAATTCATTAAAACCTTAACCACAAACGCTCAAGAAAGGTTATGTTTACTCTGCCATCTAGCAGGCCTAGTGTAAAACGGAACGTCGACATTGACTAGCAAACGACAGCTGAGACCGTACGATTATTATTATTATTATTATTAATAATAATAACAATGATATTCATAATATTTTGATAAGTATCAGCTTAAAATATTATTCATGTCTTATTAAATTATATTCAACTTGGCACGACTCGACATTCGAATATTTTAGCTTCCTTGCTTCATGATTATCGTTCTATCTATCGAAGAACAATTTGTCAGTGTGGACATGATTGTATCCTGAAGCAATTTTTTAAGTCTCAACTGGCGTGAGAACTTCCATGATTGTTTTTACCGTTCTCCTTAGTTTCATGATGGTAGTGAAGACCACATTACGCTTCCTGTAAGATACAAATGTCGCAATAATAGGGCGCGGATTGTTCAGTATCCCTGGACTCATCCCGCGACTTCTGTCGATATCCTTTATCTGCAGGTGAATACCAGTTTCATGGGGAATAACCATTGTCATGCTGTGTGCATTTTCATGAAGAGCCTCTTTCACACCGAAGACACGCAGTGACTGTCGACGCTTTTATTGTTCTATAGAATCGGTTTCTTCCTCTAGATGTTCTATGAGCTGCACGACTGCTCTCTCTTTAAACACAGCGCCTCTTTCAATTATTAATTACTTTAGAATTGTAGTCTCTTGTAGCCAAGAGCTGTACAACCATGGATTTCACTTCTTGTTCTGTATAATATGTTTTCTATGAGAAACACGCACTGAACTCACTAGGAGGGAAGTTTCGTCCACGTGACATTGAGTGTAGAGGAGCTCTGCTGAAAGAGATATACGTCTTTAACAGTGATCTATTGCTCCTTGTCAGCCATGAGCATACACATTGCTACCCGTGAACTCACTGCCGAGCTTATGATTGACATATTATCCAAACATCTTGAAGCTCATGAACATAGATCAGAAACCACAGTTTTTCTGTATTTAATGAGCTATATGACAAATATAAAGATGTATCCTGCATACTGTCATTTCTATAGACATTTATGAGTGAGAGATTCTAAATTTTCCTCAAACATAAAGATTATTTCACACTGTCAATAGGAATGAGAGGCTACTCTTTTCCCTACTCAGTCTCTTCTACATTTCAATTGACTTGCTTGGTTTTGAGTGAAATTTACTACTGTTAACCGAAATTATATCACCTGACAGTTCTTGTGTTATGACATCTATATTCCACGGGATGTACACATTGGGGAATGCTGGAGGAATGATTGTCATTGCACTGAGTTTGTACGAGGATTTTAATTAAAGTAGTGGCAATATTTAATGAACTTTGAAGTGTAATTGCATTACATCCCTTCAATGTTGTCAACCGCAAAGTCTACTACCTTTTGCCAAATGTGGGAAAGCCGTTGGGGACCTTCGGGAGGACAGTTTTTTATGGAAGCGATGGAGCGCCTTACTACGCGGAAATCATCAGGATATCGCCGGCCTCGGTGGGGTTACTTCAACTTCGGAAACAGGTCGAAGTCACAAGGACTCATATCAGGTGAGTACGGACGGTGTTCCAAGACCTCCCAAGGCCACAGTTGCAGTGAGAGATTGACATTGTTTGTGACATGACAATGTGCACCTTCAACATCAGCCATCGAACTGCCACCTCAAACGCTGTGCGCTGTCTCGTCCTAATCTAACACAGAAGCAGCCTTCTCTTTTGTACCGGATGCACGGACTGAATGGCTCAGACGGTTAAGGCGCTGACTCTCTGAGTCCTAGTTGGGAGGTTCTAACCTGGCTCAGTCTGGTGTTATTTGAATGCCCTCAAAAACGTCAGCCCTATGTCGACAGATTTACCGGCACGTAAAAGACTTCCTGCGAGACAAAATTCCGGCATCTTGGAGTCTCCGAAAATCGTAAAAATAGTTAGTGAGACGTAAAAGCAATGACGTTATTATGTACCAGATGTTTCAGATACATACTCTGAAGTGTGTTGGGTTGCCGCACTTGGCAGGCGCATTCCCCACAGTAAGGTGGATTGCAGCGCATGTCAGGCGCATTCGTATGGAAAGAAAACGGAATGGACAATCACAATATGTATGAATACTGTTGCATGTTTCATCATCACAAATTTACAGAATTAGCCCTTCCCTGTTCCGCACACGTTACTTTCATTACTCTCAATCAATCAATCAATCAATCAATCAATCAATCAATCAATCAATCAATCAATCAATCAATCAATCAATCAATCAATCAATCAATCAATCAATCAATCAATCAATCAATCAATCAATCAATCAATCAATCAATCAATCAATCAATCAATCAATCAATCAATCAATCAATCAATCAATCAATCAATCAATCAATCAATCAATCAATCAATCAATCAATCAATCAATCAATCAATCAATCAATCAATCAATCAATCAATCAATCAATCAATCAATCAATCAATCAATCAATCAATCAATCAATCAATCAATCAATCAATCAATCAATCAATCAATCAATCAATCAATCAATCAATCAATCAATCAATCAATCAATCAATCAATCAATCAATCAATCAATCAATCAATCAATCAATCAATCAATCAATCAATCAATCAATCAATCAATCAATCAATCAATCAATCAATCAATCAATCAATCAATCAATCAATCAATCAATCAATCAATCAATCAATCAATCAATCAATCAATCAATCAATCAATCAATCAATCAATCAATCAATCAATCAATCAATCAATCTGTATTGAGTGCTGTCGCCCAGATGGCAGATTCCCTCTCAGTTGCTCACCCATTCTTAAGTTGCTTCTAAGAGCTTGGATCTAGTTAACATTGCCGGTGAGCATGTTTACCCGTTTTACCCCAAAGTAATATTCACCACCAAATCCACCACTGCTACCACCCTCAACACAATTAAATTGTGATAGTTGATGTTGATGCAATAGTTTACACAGGTCAGAACTGTTCGCATGCAATATTGTGTAAATTCAATCCACTGTAATTTTCATTTTATGTCTTACACCATATAAAAAAGCCCAAGATTGTTAAATCGAGCTATCTTGAAGTTGTAGCCTGGTACACCAAAACAACACGAGATAATGCATACGTAAGTTTTAAGACATGTATGTAACAACGTAATTTGTGCTCAAGTGTCTGCTAATAACCCGCTCAGCGCTCCAATTGTAATTGTGCGTATCTGAACGGGTGCTAGTGCACATCATGTTTAATAAGTCTGTGCACTTTAACAGATTGACTCCCAATGCGTGTTCTACAACTCTAGTGTGGCAGGGTCGTAGTGTCTACGTTGACATTTTTTGCCACCGGCAATATACAGAAAATTAGATATATTCCTCATTATATAATTTCTTGTTTTATTCCAACTGATCCCCCTAACACACGTCAGAAAATGTATGATTGCCATATCTTGCCGAAGAATGGAACTGATACATAGTACTTTAAAACGGGTCTCCAACGTTTCGGATTTACGCCACGTGTTGCTTGCAGAACTTCAGAGGGAAACTCACCCAGGCTAGGCACCGGTGACAGTTAAAGTAAACATGAAAATATGTCGTACTTGGTGTGCATTACTTTCCGGTTAGGCATAGAGGCAAAACGTGTTTTTCTGCCTACTCTGTTGTGTTTAGTATTTACCCCTTGTGTTCGGTGTAGATCAGCGCGAGTGCTATGTCTAGATGATAGAGGATCCAGGGACAGTTGTTGTGAGCCTCATATGTTTAAAACTTGTATGTGATCACAGTGCACCACTGGTGTAAACCTGTGCAGACATATTTAAGTATCAGCAATATTTCAATCTTCCCTTCAATAACTACAATTCAGTACAGTTCCACTGCTATGCATCTGACCAGACGGAATGTTTAGAATAAGCAATATATAAAAACCTCACTAAGAGTACCACAAAACCTACAGTAGTGCCCAGTTATTTTACTACCCCGCCATCAAAAGGCAGTTTCTCTGACTTTGTGATGTTGCATAGAGCCGTTTTGTGCTACTACAGCGGACCAGGCAAACCATTCATTTTACTGCGGATATGGTGTTCTTACACGAAGTTTATGAACGAAGTCAACTTAATTTGTACGCAGTGTTGCATACATTTGATCCCCTCATATTTTAATTTAATTCATTTCATTATATTCATAAAAAAGTGTATGTTCAAAAAATTCTTTCTCCTTGTCTAAATTTCTTTCTGAATTCTGCGCTATTACCAGGTCTTTCAAAGTTTCTAGCCACTTGATTTCAATCTTACTGAGCGTCCGTATAGTTTGGTGGAGAACAACAGAACAGACGGAACATGTGTTTACCAGTTACGTAAGCTGAGGGACATTGTACTTTGACGTAACAGGGATTTAATAATAATCACCTTGAAGGGAATTATGAGACAATTTCATCCAATACGAGTATTAACACTACGATCGATGTGATTTCGACACCTCCTAAAAACGGGCTGGATCACATGTGACCCACCTCTCTTCTTTTGCGACTATTGACAGACGGATGGAGATAGTGGTGATTGTCGGTTAGAGTAACGTTTGCTACATGTTTAATTTCTAATTTAGCCCACGCAGAGTATTTGTTTGAAATAATAATAATAATAATAATAATAATAATAATAATAATAATAATAATAATAATAATAATAATAATAATAATAATAATAATAATTGTACCGGGTGGTACACCTCCACGCCGCTAATTCAAATATTGCGCCAGTGGAAACTCCTCTACAGGAGAAAGCCTGCATTAACTCAACGGTTTTTCGGAAGATGTCACTACTGTAAACTTGGTAATTTTGCAGTGTTCTGAACTGTGTCTATTTTGATTTGTGTTTGTTTGCTCCGTATCAAGAAGTTTGGACATTCTCTAACAGATGTCTCTACTAAAACTTTGATAACGCACTCTGGTGTAAAGGAATGAACTTTCTTGAAGAAATTTAGCATTCATAAGTTTTGTTTTCACTAAATTTTGTTCTGTGGTTTGGGGGTTGGCAACAGTTATCCTTCTTTCCGCCTGTTTTGAATTTAACCAATAATTAATTTTTGACCAATAGTGTCTTTCCTCCTCGATGTTGATGTGTAACTTTTAGCGACGCAATAAAATTGAGGGGGTGTGTCTACTCATTCTTGAAAGGTCTCGAATTCTCCACGAGGGTATAAAAACTGCTGATTTTCTTGTCTCGGGGGCACTTCAGTAACATCTTTCTTAGTGTGTGGATAGGTAGCAGGGGGCGGGAAGCGCCTCTTTCTCCAAGGCAGCAGTTCATCTATGGTAATGGCCTGTTAACATCTTCATTTCTTGCTAGCTCAGCAGTTTAACTCTCGGGGAGGGTTCGAAACCTTTAGTATGTAACCTACCCTTTTAAAATGTAAATTCTTTTCTGTCTATGTACAAATTACAAATCTGTAAAGCGGGGATAGAGAGTGCTTCACCCTCTCGAACTCCCCTTCATTGGGAATTTGAGGTGACTATGTTTTCGTAACAGTTTTTCTCTTCCTTCTTAAAGTCTTAAACTTATTTTGCCGACTAGTCACCTCCATAGATTGGGATTAGCCCCTGTATCATCGGCCTAGCGCTACATAGGTTTTTAGACAAAAACTTGGTGTAGGAGTGCAAGTTATCGCCTCCATTCATTTTGTACTTTGGGCCATTTACTTAACCCGTTTTGTTTTCCTTCCTGCGAAGGCCCAGTAGATTGAGTACGATATACCCCTGTTTCTTTATTATGCCTTGATGGCAAGTTGTGTAAGAGTCCGTTATTGCCTTTATAGGCTTGAGAGCGGGACAGCTCTTTATAGTGTTGTGGTAATAGTGCCTTAGAGAGGCTTGAGATGTAAAATTGGGAGCTAATGCTCCATGTAATTAAGGGTGTTCTGCCCTTTGGTATCTTGTTATTGCGAGCTGAGAGCTCAGAAATTATTTTTGGGGCTCGAAGCCCAGATCTTGTAATTACCCCCTAAATCTTGTGATTTCTTTGTATCTAATTTTGGCTTGTTGTTGACTTGTTAAGTTTACAAATTCTATGTCATCATTGTTAAGTTTTGAAAATATAACCTTTGTTAAAGTTTTAAATTAACTTTAATTTTGTAGTTGAGACCTATTCCAGCCCGCACCTTCCTTCACCTCTGCTGATCCATCAAAATACGGTAACAATAATAATAATAATAATAATAATAATAATAATAATAATAATAATAATAATAACAATAAGAGAACAAGAGGAAGACGAAGAAGAAGAAGAAGAAGAAGAAGAAGAAGAATTTAGGAACTGGAGAACTATACTCTACCTTTAATGTCGAATGTCATGACATGCGGACGTACTACAGTTTGGTTATGCAAATATTTCTTTTACAGCCATGATAATTTACAAACGATTTGCTTCCTGTGCCGTTAGACTTTACTTGACATATTATGAAGGTACAGGTTGTGATTATTTATCAGACGAAATTTCCAAGGGCTCCCCATCAGAATAAACTTCCGATATGTTATTTAAAATGCCAGTAACTATTCACACACGTTTCACACAAATGTACCTCTACTCCACAGAACAATTTTCAAGCAGCATTCAACTAACGTCCTTATTGAGACATGACAAATACGTGTTATAATTCTCCTCATCGCTGCAGCGAATACTTGTTTACTTGTCTACTTCGGCAGAACATATGAGGTTTGGGATTTTCAGTGTAATAGGGATAAATAAGAAACACAAAGCTCTACGGAAGAACAGATTTTTACATGGCTGTCTCAATGGCGCTCTTGCCGTCAGTGTCCTGGAAACGTGTGACAATAAGATTGACAAGCCCCCTGCCACACTGCGAGGAAACGCTAGTAATTTCACGTTTGAAACGGCTCAAAAAACTTGAACACTTAAATATTCGAAATCGGTGTATTATGGTTCCCTCCTGGAACATAAAAATTTGATATTAAAGCCAAAAGGGACACTTATACCGAATGAATCACTTACAGCTAGGATGAGTGGCTCAGACGGTTGAGGCGCTGGCCTTCTGACCCTAACTTGGCAGGTTCGATCCTGGCTCAGTCCGGTAGTATTTGAAGGTGCTCAAATACGTCAGCCTCGTGTCGGTAGATTTACTGGCACGTAACATAACTCCTGCGGGACTAAATTCCGGCACCTCGGCGTCTGCGAAAACCGTAAAAGAGTAGTTAGTGGGACGTAAAGCTTATTATTATTAGAATCACTTACATACCGGTCAGTGGGTTGGGTTGCCTTATGTGTTGGGCGTTTGGAAATTGAACTACTGTGAGTAAATATATGAAGAGGGACAACCTAAATATCTAATCAATGATTGTGCTGATAAATATATTACAGAAAAGGACAAACCTAATAACGTTAATTTATATTAAATATTAAAACAAACTGCGTGGAAGTTTTCATGACTTGGAATGTCTCCTCCCGGTCGGATGGTTCACGTCCTATCCTAGTTTTGTGTACTGTTATATTTTCTTCCGATTTGAAAGCCAATAGAACGGAAACGCTTATTACTATTATAAATTTGTTTACGTTTTCCGATGCATACGAATATTGCTGTTATGACTTTTTTACCTTTCCCTATCTGTCCAGCTGAGTTCTTAGTGAACACGTGTTAGCCTAGGTAGAATCACTGCAATGGAGAGGCATATGGATTCAAATGGAAACTTTGCATATCAGGGTCTAATTCTTTGAAGAAAATAATATGATGATATTTAGTTTCCCTCAGTCGGGTTTACACCACAGTCATAGAAATGAAATTCTAAACCACCGAACACATTAGGCAAATCAACACACTGACCAGTATGTAAGCGATTCACCCTGTACAAGTAGAGGTACATAATCTCCGCTAGTGCACAGTCACTGCATTGTCCTACAAGGGATGCTTACAGCAGTAACTCAGCAACGTACTAGCCGCTATCTTCTTGGAAAAGTGTGGTAATCTAAATGAAAATCCCGCTGCTTCAGTGGGACAAGACCCCGATAATTTTGCGATTGAAAAAGGGTAAAAGACTTCATTATTTTTCTTTAACTGGGATTGATTTCTCACGAAATTCTACGAGGGTGGTTATATTAATTAGTGTCAGATGTTTAGACAGTATATATCATGTACAGTATATCATGTTATGTCCAGAATTGTGAAGCTATTACTTACTGGGAAACAATTTCTGTATGCATCCCTCCAGTTTAGTATTAGATAATGCGACATGGCCAGGAGTCAATTAGACTAATTATACCGATGATCATAGTACGGCGCAATGATCAATGCGCTACAGCGTTGTAATAGATTAATTATAACGAGAATGGAGATGTCATAACCATGACATGCAGATCGTGACTACCGCCACAACAATTTCATTGCGGACTGCATTAATATTCATGATGAATGGGAAAACTGTTGAGAGGGGAATTGAAGGTAATTGTATCTTATCGGATTAATTTATTCTGATATTTTTGAATTCTTGTAGATAATTCTAACTTTAGTTTTGTGTGAGGAAATGAAAGATTAAACGTAGACTCATCATTCTATGTGGAAATACCACAAGTTCTAGTGTATATAATGGATGTGTATTTGAAAAAATATCCAATGAAGTATACCTACAAAATGAAGAGGAAAAGTGTATGTCATTGAAACATCACAGACAGGGAGGTAGACTGAGAGAACGTTCATTTGAGAAACATTTTCTCGGTAGATTCATATAAACACGTTTTTGTAAAGTTTCTCAGCACAACTTATTTCTAGCTGATATAATAATTTTCTGAGTAAATTAACAGCGTAACTCAATATATTGTGGTAAGTTATAAATAAAAATGAATAAAGTTTTATATAAATATAATTGTTCAAACATTCTGCATTAGACGAAATTTTGAAACAGTCTAGCAAAAGCTCTAAAATTTGATACAAATCTGTTACATACCTCTATGAATTCTGCAATCAGAATTTAAGTTTCAGAGCAAACAATCTTACAAATTTACCCTGCGTTACTAATTCGGTTTTGTTTGTCTTCCAATTAATTTTCAAATCTTGACTTACAGGGCTTTAAATGTAACTGATAAAACCAGCTGGGTCTATACCTAAATTAAGGCCACGGCCGATACTTTCCCAATCCTAGCCCTTTCCCATCCTTCCTTCGCCGAAAACTGTTCGTGTGTTAGTGGAACGTTAGGGAAATAGGAAAATAAAATAAAAATCTGAAAACGAAAATCCCTACTCAGTAATTATACCTTATTAACACGTTAATATAAATACAGTACTCTAATCCCATCTTTAAATACCACATTATGGGTTATCACAAACTTTACAATAGAATTTTCAACGTATTAAGGAAAGCAAAAAACTGTATTCTGAATAACTGTTCAGTTTCTCACAAATACGGTAGGTCTATATGATTTCGTAATATTTACACGTTATAATGGAGGGGGTTTTCTTTACGAAGTCAATATGACAGAAATATTCAGGTGAATATGCAGAGTCTTTCATGAAACTTCAAAACTTCATGAAGATATGCAACCCTTCTAACACTCCTAGTCCATGAGGTAAAATAATATTGATGCGCGTACTGCCGACATGTCACGAAAACAACTATATGCAATCTTCTCGCCAAGAAGAAAGGACAATTCCACATATATGTTGTTTATTGCGTGCTATTGCAAGTTGCGCTAATACGATCATCTTAGCAAGTTGTACGAAGTGATTTACTGCGATAGAGACTAAATGAATGCTGTACATCATGAATCAGAGATATGACACGAAAATTATGAATTTCATCTGTACCATCTGTAATTACACTATGAGCACTATGATCTGACTTCGAAATTGTGAAAGCACTTTGTCCGCAGCCTGTTTACTCCTTAGGATACGATATCGGCTTTTCTATAAAAGCATTAAACTAAGGACCACAACTTTATAAAACAAATTATTCTTGAAATTGTTTAAATCTTATAACACCTGTCTAATTTGACTCATTAGCCTCTAAAGTAGACAATAAATCTAAGAAACTAGTTTCTAGTGTTCTGATGAGACCAGTATCACTACTAACTAACTCTTTCTTTCGACGTAGACTGTGTAAAATTATATACAATTGCAAATTCTGTACATGGCTCACACTGAAATAAGCAATGCGTATTGACGGTGTTAATGACGCTTACTTCTCGCGGAAGTCAGAGGATGTGTTTGATAATTGTAATTGCTCAAGGAATATTGGTTTCCTTTACACCAACCGATATAATATATGGTCATTTTAAGTTTCAATGGTCTCAGGGTCTTACAACTAGCAACCCAGAATCTGTAGGTGAGTCTAGCATTATTTTATTTTATTCACAATTCATTTTGATTTATCCCGTATAACCTGCTCTGAATAGGGAAATGGGGATTTGTTTCCGGATAAGTTGCGGGTCTTAACTAATTCTGGTTAACTCTTCTGACTCGGGAACTGGGTTGTTTAGACTAAAGGGGAAGATGGCCTCTATACATTGCTCTTATGGCTATAGGTGGTATAAGGCTAATGGGAAAGATGGCTGCTATAAATTGGTATTATTCTCAGAGCATAACATAATAATAATAGTAATAATAATAATAATAATAATAATAATAATAATAATAATAATAATAATAATAATAATAATAATAATGCCTTTGCGTGCCACTTACTACTTTAACGATTTTCGGAGACGAAGAGGTGCCGGAATTTAGTCCCGCAGGTGTTCTTTTACGTGCCAGTAATTCATCTGACACGAGGCACACTTATTTGAGCACCTACAAATACCACCGGACTGAGCCAGGATCGAACCTGCCAAGTTGGGTTAGGAAGGCTAGCGCCTCAACCGTCTAAGCCGCTCATCTCGACAGAGTATTACAACTTATAATCTAGAACCTCTACCTGAGTTTTTTTTTTTTTTAGTTCCGTTTGGGCCTGCTATGGACCACGTGGTTCTTATCTCTAGCAGCTTTCTTCTTTGACCAGTACTCCTTCATTCTTGCACTGTGAATGTCTTTTCGCTCCTGAGTCCATTTCACACCTCCTCCCGGACGTACTGTTTTTTCTGTTAGTGACTGGAGAGAGTTTGATGTTCTGATCAACGTTCTGTACCTATTCCTGTCATAAATTTCACTGGGAGTTTTATTTATTATATACTTTTTATTTATTTATATTATTTTATAGTTTTGTTTCATGCATCCTGTTAACATAAATAATTAATGCCAGTCGAGATCGTTTGGTGTAAAGAGATTATTGAGCATGGCATGAATCTTGCGCATTGACCCTTGTGCCAGACCCACAGAATAGGTTTTCTAAGACCAGTGTATAGCAGCCACCTTTTGCTAAAGACCCCGTGCCATCTTCGGTCCTTTGCTACTTTTAGGGTGCTCTTTCATTAAAAGATGTTCAGTTAAATAAAAAACAATCACTAATTTTTTTCTTGGTTTCAAAGCATAGACAAACATATCTAAATTAAGTTAAGATATTCATGAAAATAATTAATTATAATATTAGTCATATATTATATCCTTAATCGTAAAAATATCTGGTAATAAAACAGTGTATGACTTTCGAAAAAGCAACTAGATTTCTTTCGGTAAACTTAATCGTGACGGGCCATGCTTCTCACCTTGTTGACCCGAGTTCTATTCCCCAGCAAGTCAGGGATTCCCATCTGGATCTAAATGCTAGATGGAAGTACACTCTGCCTAAGCGACTACAATCGAAGAGCTATATGACGGTGAGATGACGGCCCCGGTGTAGGTAGCCATGAATAACGGTCGAGAATATTCGTCGGTGACCTCATGTCGTCTCGTTATCTGCAGGCTATTGGGCTGAGCAGCGGTCGTTTGTAAGGCCACGACCCATCAAGAACTGTTGTGCTATGGGGTTTGTTTTGTTTTTAAACTTTGTCAATTACTGCACATATTCTACCATATCGTCACTGGAAGAACAATACAAATTATCTCATCTTATCATACCGCAATGTAGGAAAGCAAGTTTGCGCAATTTATGTACGCACTTCCACATGAAATGAAATGGCGTATGCCGGGAGTGTCCGAGGACATGTTCGGCTCGCTAGGTGCAGGTCTTCCGATTTGAATCCCGCAGGCGACCTGCGCGTCATGATGAGGACGAAATGATGATTAAGACGACACATAAACCAAGTCCCCGTGCCAGAAAAATTAACTAATGATAGTTAAAATTCCCCACGCTGCCAGGAATCGAAATCGGGACCCCTGTGACCAAAGACCAGCAGGCTAACCATTTAGCCATGGAGCCGGACTGCACTTCTACAATATAATGCATGTAAGGCTCATTTTCCTTGACACATAGGCATAGGGTAATGAACAACTGAAATTGTTTCATATCTAACTGGGAGGCGTGATCTGGCTTATGGAAAAATAACGGATAGGAAGAGCATTGCCAGGTAGGCGGTATTGTGTCTTCGGCGACGATATACTGTTTGATGTACTCCGGTGTGGTAGCATGTCGTGCGAGACCTCGTTTGTTTTATCTCTATGAGTTCTACAAGAATACAAAAAAGAAAAGTTAGAGAACATGTCGGGAAAGTTACGTGTGGAGATGTGCGGAAAATGTATTTCGAAAAATGTGGTATTTAGTTGTTCATAGCGACTGCGGCTATCGAGCTCGGTAATACTCTTCTTTGTCACCGATCCGACTACTTCTGTAGTTCAGTATGACCACATTTTGTGGCTAAAGCCAGCGTCAAAATGTGGCCCGCCAGCTTCACGGCATATGGAGTAATTTCGTTCGGCAAGTGGAAATTCGTTCACGGTATGAATTCTGAAGAGGAGACTGTACCTTCTTGTTCATGCAACGATGTAGAAATATCACCGGACTGAGCCAGGATCAAACTTGCCAATTTGGGCTCAGAAAGTCAACGCCATAACCGTCTGAGCCACTCAGCCCGGCGAACTTGTCGCTGTCGTCATGATGCGGTTGAAATATCGCCTGTGTGGAAAGGGAAGTGTTGCAGTCGGGATGTTGTCAGTGAACGGGATCAGCTACAGGTGGTTCACTTGTGGTCGAGAAAACGTACGTCTGAAAAGGGGAGGCATTCTTCCCTTCCATTAAATGGCAACGGCGGAGCGGCGACAATCGACCGCACTTTTTGCTGTCGACAATGACGACAGCAAAACACTCGTGTGTAAGGGCCCTAAATGGCTTAAAAGTTATCGCAACCACATTCGGGTGGATAGAACAATTTTAGGTTTTCCAAAACGCCGAAAAATCACCAATCACCAAAGCCGAGCGTCAAATCTCTCACCCGGAACGTCTCTAAATTAAGGTGACCGAACACCGTGAGGTAAAATCTGCGCTGAAGGAGCCCCAGTAGAGCACATGTACTGTGCTACCGTAGTAGCGGAAAATTATCTGGAACTCATGGATGCATACTGATGGTGAAGTGGCTCCAATCCATTCCTCAAAGCGCCCACGATTCAGCGTGACACAGTTATACTATTATACATTTGTCGGTAATACTGACGTCGATCTATTTACATGTGACCGAACAAGTGGCCGCGCGGTTTGCGTCACGTAGCTATCAGACTGCATCCTGGAGACAGGGGGTTCGAACCTCATTGTCCGCAGGCCTGAAGATGATTTCCCGTGATTTCCCATTTTACAGCAGGCGAATGCTGGAGCTCTTACCTTAATTAAGGCCACAGTCTTTTCCTTCCCACTCCTAGTCCTTTCCTATCCCATCATCGCCACAAAACCTATTTTTGTCACTGCGACGTAAAGCAAATTATTGTAAATAAATAAATAAATAAATAAATAAATAAATAAATAAATAAATAAATAGATAAATTAAATATTTAAATAAGTATGTTACTTGCTTCTCTCAGACCAATATTACATCGATTTAATTTTGAAGATGTGCACAATTGGTTGATAATTAAGAAATAAAATGTCAAAAAATGCAATTTCATTTGCAAAGTGGCTTGATATTCTTTTCGACAATACCTCTCACAATACCTTTCTTCTATTTCAAAAATTCTAACCGAGACACTCATACAGCCCCATTTGAATATTTCAAAAATACAACTTCGTGTTGCTATTTTCATTCCATTATTCAGTTTGGCCCCGGTCACGCCATGTGAGAGTTGTGCTGGATAAAGCGGAGGCGGGACAGGTTTTTCTCCGGGTACTCCGGCTTTCCCTGTCATATTTCATTTCAGCAACACTCTCCATTATCATTTCATTTCATCAGTCCGTCATTAATCATTGCCTCAGAGGAGTGCGACAGGCTTCGGCAGCCGGCACTATTCCTATCCTCGTCCCAAGATGGGGGCTTCATTCATTCCATCCCTGACCCGGTCACTGACTGGAAAACAGGTTTCAGGTTTTCTTTATTAAGTTTGGCAGAGTGACAGATAAGTTACATTCACGTACTTGCTGTAATTGTTCTGCTTCTAATTACAAAAGATTTTCTGAAAACTAACTGGCATACCACATTCGATGCAGTGTGGTAATGAGGTTAGTTAACCCAACTGACAATATTGAGTGAAAACTAGGGAGATTATACCTGGCGATGAGTCGTGATTTCGAAATGTTAACGTTCAATATTGCGTGAAAATTTTATTGAACATTCTCTGGAGATGTTCATAAATTACTCATATTAAAGAAATCAAAAGGTATGAATTATTATATTTAAATTAGAAATTTGAACTTTTGAGTCTATC
The DNA here is from genome assembly GCF_040414725.1 of Anabrus simplex. Lineage (NCBI taxonomy): Eukaryota > Metazoa > Arthropoda > Insecta > Orthoptera > Tettigoniidae > Anabrus > Anabrus simplex. The sequence continues at coordinate 353,292,053 of NC_090268.1, read as the reverse complement.
CAAATCAGAAAAATTGTAATAGAGATCTATTCATAGAGAGGCTACACAATATGCGGAATATTCCTTTTTTTTTTTTTTTTTTGCTAGTTGTTTTACGTCGCACCGACACAGATAGGTCTTACGGCGACGATGGGACAGGAAAGGGCTAGGAGTGGGAAGGAAGCGGCCGTAGCCTTAATTAAGGTACAGCCCCAGCATTTGCCTGGTGTGAAAATGGGAAACCACGGAAAACCATTTTCAGGGCTGCCGACAGTGGGGTTCGAACCTACTATCTCCCGAATACTGGATACTGGCCGCACTTAAGCGACTGCAGCTATCGAGCTCGGTTTGAATATTCCTCGAAATATCCAATCCTATATAGGCCTACACCCCTCAGAACAGTATACATTTAGTAGTATAATCACAGATTATCATTCTTGGTACGTTATACTATACTGTATGATGTTATGTTGTACTTAAAAAAATATAGGCTTATTATCAAAGGTTTTTTTTTGCTAGTTGCTTTACGTCGCACCGACACAGATGGGTCTTATGGCGACGATGGGATAGGAAAGGCCTAGGAGTTGGAAGGAAGCGTCCGTGGCCTTAATTAAGGTACAGCCCCAGCATTTGCCTGGTGTGAAAATGGGAAACCACGGAAAACCATTTTCAGGGCTGCCGATAGTGGAATTCGAACCTACTATCTCCCGGATGCAAGCTGACAGCTGCGCGCCTCTACGCGCACGCCCAACTCTCCCGGTATTACCAAAGTTCAGTGAGTGGACAACATTCTGAAGTATTTTACAAAATGCCAAAATTAAACCCTCCAAAAGTAAAATGAATATTATACAGCTAAATCTGCAACTTCCTCGCACCACCAAACAGGAAACTTGAATTCATCACTCAGACAATAATCCTTATCTACTGAGGCAGTAAATATTTATTTATTTATTTATTTATTTATTTATTTATTTATTTATTTATTTATTTATTTATTTATTTATTTATTTATTTATTTATTCAATCCTTTTACTCTCCAGGGTTGGTTTCTTCCCGGAACTCACTCAGCGAGGGATCACAACTCTACCGCCTCCATTGCAGTGTCATAGAATGTGAGACATTTGGTCGGGGAGGAAACTGGGGAGGTGGACTAGTACCTCTCCCAGTCGGCCTCACCTGCCATCATGAAGAGGGACCTTGTGGGTGGATTGGAAAGTTGGAAGTGATACACAAGGAAGAGGGAAAGAAGTGATCGTGGCTTTAAGTTAGGTTCCATCCCGACATTTGCCTAGAGAGGGAGTGGGAAACCACGGGAAAACCACTTCGGTGATGGATGACGTGGGAATCGAATCTCCCTCTACTCCGTTGACCTCCTGAGGCTGATTGGACCCCATTACAGTATTCGTACCACTTTTTAAATTTCGTGGCAGAACTGGCAATTGAGCCCGGGTCTTCGGGGTTGATAGCTAATCATTACACCACAGAAGCGGATGGCAGTAAATATATAATGGATGAAAACCGCAAAGAATAACGAGTTAGATTATTTCAAATCCACTGCGGATGTTTATGTCGAAATGGTCTGGAAAAAGCGTAGCAACTAAAATCCAAAAGTCCTGAGCCGTGTTACTGCTAGAACCTAGAAAAGCAATGGAAGAACAATGAAATTACTATGAAATTTATGAAGCAGTGTATTGAGTTAATTTCTTTTCATACGAAGAAGAACGCAAAAAGAGAAGAGTAATAAAAGGAAGATGACATGATAAGCTGGAAATAGTACATTACGGGCTTTCCGGATTTAATGCAGGCTACCCGTCATGTCGTAACTGAATCCATTTTATGACAATGGTATTGAGTATGTTAACACATAAACTGGCGACGTTAATAGAGCTTCTCATGTTACGTCGGTAGCTGTATGTATGGCTTTATTTGTTGACACTTTTATTTAGGTCACTAATGCGCTTCCGTATCATGGGATATAGCCTACGTACATATACCAGGTTGACAAAATAAGACTCGCGGGGGGATTCACCCTCGTTAATGAACATCGCACCAGATGCTGGAAAGGCCTCGTTTGAAGAAATGAAAACTGAGAATTCAAAAATCCTGACATCACTTCACTCAGAAACCAAAGGCAGAACTCAACACGCGAAAGTTCGTCTGGAAGCTTTAACGCATGCACAGCAGTTGCACTGCAGACTTTAATAGAGTTTTTTCAAAACACTTCCGGTCTTAAACTCTTGCGCTAACAGTCCCACATGAGTTTTCCACGAATCGTACTTCGCATAATACTCCACAATGAACACGCCCTGTTTTATCATGAGCATTATTTTATGTTGCATTCAACTGGTCACTAAACATGTCTGTCCCTCTCCCTCACTCACACGTAATGACATACTCGGGAGATGCGGGAGGTGCGCACTGGTAGACATGTGGCAGCAACAGGCTGGTTCTTCGAAATCATGGTTTCCAGCTTTTTATTTTGTGAAGTTCTCCTGTTCATTAACAAAAATCAATTCCGCGTCAGTCTTAATCGATAACATTTTCCGGGCTAGTTTTATTTTGGCCACCCTGTATATAGTTTTTAACATTCAACATTAATTTTCACTTACACCGAACGTTTGTTCCGAAGAATATAGGTTTAATAATCTCTCTCTCTCTCTCTCTCCCTCTCTCTCTCTCTCTCTCTCTCTCTCTCTCTCTCTCTCAGTGAATGTAATTCAAATTTGAAGAGAAATATTAAACTCAGATTTTGTAACAGGAGAGCTCATGGGACCCTTGAACGAAAGATGTAATAATTGAACAATGTTTGTATTGCTAAATGCACACCCTTGTTGTTTAATGGAATATAAAATAGTCGTTATTGTTAATTTAAGAAAGGAAAACAATACCAGCCCCTCTTAACTTACCATACAAGTAAGAGGCAGGTGTCATGAAGGATTCTCAAGATCTCGCAAATCTAATAACGAGGTCGCTTAGGACAGATAGAAAACAAAAAAGCTGCTAAATTAAGTGAAATGAAATGGCGTATGGTTTTTAGTGCCGGGATTCTCCAAGGACAAGTTCAGCTCGCCAGATGCAGGTCATTTGATTTGACGCCCTTAGGCGACCTACGCGTCGGTATGAGGATGACATGTTAATGAAGACGACGCATATTCCCAGCCCCCGTGTCAGCGAAATTAACCAATTATGGTAAAATTCCCGACCCTGCCGGGAATCGAAACCGGGACCCCTGTAACCAAAGGCCAGCACGCTAACCATTTGGCCATGGAGCCGGTCAGGCAAATTAAGTGAGATCAATTTATTCCAGACAGTTGGCGTAACGTGGTAGACACTCATGAGTTGTGAGCGTCTATGAAGGGTGGTATAGAGAGAAGGAAAACTACGTTCATATTAGTATAAGTCATATTTCTCTTCTTCAATTCATTTTGGTGTTTTTACGCCCCACTAACTACTTATACAATTTTCGCCGACGTAGGGTAAGTCTATTTTGTTCCAGAATTCTCTTTAGTACTATTAAACCTACCGACATAAGCTAGTGTAATTTAGCACCTTACAGTTCCAGTTTGCTCAGAAGGGCAGCGTTTCTATCACCTAACCACTCAGCCTGGCTCATCTTCAGTTGAATTTAAATATGTGATAAGTGCTTGAGGAAATGGCAATACCAAGTAAGGGAAATTGTGAAGGCGAAATCTAAAGAAGGAAAGCCATTTATTTTATTTTATTAATTTTATTTTATTTAATCCGTTTAGCTTCCAGGGTTGGTTTTACCCCCGGACTCAACGAGGAATCTTTCCTCTACCGCCTCAAGCGCAGTGAGCTTTTTGTTCGGTGATATAACTTGCAAGGAGGACCAGTACCTCACCCAGGTGACTTTACCAGCTATGCTGTACAGGGACCTTGTGCGGAATGCACTGTCTAGTCAAACAGAAATATGGAAAGATAATGCAAGGAAGCAAAGAAGCTACTGGTCCAATTTTGGTATTTCTATGGGCACGTATGGAACAGAATCCTTGACTAAAAGTGTTGTATGCCTTAGGAGAAGTGAAAACTTCGAGGCAGCATGCTATCGTTGCTGCGAATATCGTGGGTAGTCAGAAGAACGAGTGCAAGTTGCTTTACGTCGCACCGACACAGATAGGTCTTACAGCGACGATGGGACAGGAAAGAGCTAGGAATGGGAAGGAAGCGGCCGTATCCTTAATTAAGGTACAGCCCCAGAATTTGCCTGGTGTGAAAATAGGAAATCACGGAAAACCATCTTCAAGGCTACCGACAGTGGGATTCGAACCCACTATCTCCCGAATACTGAATACTGGCCGCACTCAAACGACTGCAGCTATCGAGCTCGGTAGAAGAACGAATGACTCCATTTTGGAAGACCTAACGATTGCTCCTAACGCACTTCTACTTCCAATCACCCAAATGCAAATATTGAACATTTTCGGTCGTGTCATCCGTCGAGACGGCATTGACAATCTTGTCATTCAGAACAAAGTTGATGGAAAACGCTGAGGGGATCTGTCCCGAGTTGGTACCTTGATCAGATATAGAGTTTGACGAATCTGCCACTTGAAGGAATAAATGCCACAGCTGAAGACCGCTGTATACTGTATGATGGAGTATTACTCACAGGATTGCGTGAAGAATCACGACTTTCGAACTCGAACCCCCACCAAGAATTGCAATTGCTAATCTAGTTACGAGGAGTAAGAGCATGAGAGCATTTGAAATAAGAACCAGCCGCTTGGCGTTTCTCCTATCGGCGAGTGCGACAGTAGTTGCCTTATGTCGTCAGATTTCAGCGGTAGGCCTTCCTCATCGCCCTCATATTTTTGGCATCATCTTAAAAATCCGCACAAAACTCGCTGATGTTTGGTCGGCCAACCGGGGTGGGGTGAGGTACAAATCCCTACTAATAACTCTATCCTGCTGGACACACTTCCATTTTCTCTCAGCGTAGCCTGAAGTTGATTATGAACAACAGGTACTGGTGTAGGAACAGGAATTTACAACCTGGAATCTCTACTGAAATCCAGTTTCAACTTAGCGGAGTAACTGAGTTGACACGCCATATTAATCATAAATATACACACATTGTATAGTAGTAAACATACAATGAGCTATGATTTGACACACAGAAGACGTCCTTCGGTAGGCAGTCGTTCACTCGCTAATATGCCTTCCTTGCATCCAAGGCCAGGTCAAATGCACTCTCACTTCCCGTGCACTGAACTCGGCAAACTGTTGTGGCACCGATGGGGAAAAGATGACGCGGCTGATTCTCACTTCAAATGCCGTCACTGCAGACTTAATTTGTATATCTCCTGTAACAAGCGAAAGTGTGCGCTGTTGGCAAAAGTTACAATTCTGTCGAAAATATTGCTTTGTTTCAATCATCAACTCATCGAACTGTGTTATACAAGGGGCGTACTATATAGTTTTACACTTTATATTTTGTACGTCCGGGTATGGTTCACATTTCCATTTTGAAGATGGTGACGTGTTAGTGTCTTGTTCCACCGTTTGGTAGCAGCACACGTAGAGGGGCCAACGAATTCACTCATCATAGCCATTTCATAACAACACTGTCAGCGTGGGAGCAGACAACATGGAAAGCAACCGTCAGGGACAGCGATATAAGACTTGGTTCCTATGGAAAGAAGGCGTGACCATTGCAGAAATTCATCGGCGCTTGGTCGCAGTCTGTGGAGAACACGCGCCGTCACGGAGAACAGTTAACAACTGGGTGGAAGGTTGGAAAACAGGGCGCACATCGGTGAACAAGGGAACCAGTTCTGGACGGAATGTGACAGTGTCAACACCAGGCAATGTTGCCTGGGTCGAACAGGTCACCTAAGGAAACAAATGCATCACGTTTGCCGAAATGGAGGCAGCCACGGGGATTAGCCGAAACACCCTGCAGCGGATCGTGCACAGCCACTTACAGTTGGGGAAGGTGCCATCCTCGTGGGTGCCTAGACTCTTGTCTGCAGACGAATAGCAGAAGCGTGTGACGTGTGAAGAAAACTTTTGCAGCGCCATGATCGAGATCCAGTCGTCTTCATGACTCCATTACCATGAGCCGCTGCCGTTCATCAAATGGGATTCACGGTGCTGCCACACCCACATACTCTCCCGACGTGACACCAAGTGATTATCACTTTTTCGGGAACACGAAGAAACTTCTGCGTTGTCGCCGTTTTGCGGGTTTTGCAACACTGGGCACAGATGTCAAGGCATGGGTACGCAACATTCCGAAAGAATGGTTTCAGGAAGGTCTGAAGAGACTGACACACCGATGGCAAAAGTGCATACAGTTTCAAGGAGATTATGTTGAGAAGGTGGACGTAACAACTGATGTGTTATGTACTTCATTTGGGTAGAAAAAATAAAGTGTAAAACAATACAGTATGGCCCTTTGTACATTAAGGTACAGTATGTCACTTTCTTATTCGTACAGTTTTATATTGTGAAGAGAGGAGTATATTTTGGACATTCAAATGGATGTTATAGTAATTGTCTTTAACAAAATTTCCGGTAGATTTCTTTACAATGCCATGCAAAAATAATATTTATGACAACATACAGTACAAAATACTCGTGAATATAACAAAACATGACATTTTCCTACGTCACATTGTTATTTATACAGATGTCAGTTCTTCAATTAAACATATGAATGAAATGAACCATAGCACCAGTCCTAGTACTTTGTGGAGTAACCCTTGGCTTTAATGACACCTTGACGCCTACGCCGCATGGAATTTACTAGCCTCGCTCACGTTTCATGGGTGAAACTGTACCATTCTTGGGTCACCACTCATTTAAACTCACCTTTGGATGAATCATTTCTACTGTCAACCCTAGACTTCAAAGACGCAAATAAAGGTTCAACAGGGTTTAAGCCAGCAGAATGTGGAGGTGTGTTTAATGTTTTTGGAAAATTCCAAATTAACCACTCCTTGTTCAGAGCAGCGGGATGTTTGGGATCGTTCTTCTTTTGACATGTTCCGATCGGTAAGATTCCCAATATTTCAGAACATAATTTTTCAAAATATTATTGTACACCAGTTCTTACATCGTGCCACCTTGTGCCGACATACACCCCCAGATCATAACCGATCCACCTCCGTGTTTCACAGTGGGAATTGTATTGAAAATTCTTCTCACTAATCACTAAACAACCCTCTGGGAAACAAATTTTTTAAACTATTGTCCAGGGTTGAAGTGAGGATTGAGGAGGTCAAATAATTAATAACCAGTCGGTTCAATACTCCAGTCTTGGTCTTTTCCACACACTGGGGGCACCATAGGAACCAAACAGGTCAATTTTAGTTTCATCGGACCAAATTACTTCCAAAACTCCTGGCCCTTGTTTACGTGTTCTTTCGCAAAGAGCAGTCTTGCAGCACGGTTCTTCCTACTAACATAGGGCCTCTTCGTGATAAACAGCCATGGTAACCGTATCGATGTAAAACTCGTCGGACCGTCTGAGTACACATTTTATTCCCAGTAGCGGCTTCCAGTTCTGCCCGCAGCTTTGGAGCACTTATAAGAGGGTTGGATTTCACTCGCCTCACAAGAAGTCTTTTTGAATATAGACTTAGTTTCTTTTGTTTGGGTTTTCTAGGCACATTCATAACTGACCCTTCGTACTTAAACTTATTCACGACATATTGAAGAGTGGCATGACTTTTCTTCACCATGAGTCCTATTTTTTCGCTGGGAGTACCCTCTAAGTGTTAGACTGACAGTTGTCTGTTTCAGCTCATAGCCAGGCATTTTAAACTTACCCTTTCTACCGGCACTCCCACAGATCTAAGACGAACACAACCAGCAACACCTCCCCTCGGACTACACCTACTTATGTATGCCCCGTTCAGTGTTGTCGGATGACGCAAAGTGACTTGAAGTTTTGGAGTGAGTTTTTATTTGTGTGAACACAAATTATTGGCACTTACAAAAAATTTGTGCATTGAGTGTTTCCGTCTTGTTGTTACATTCACGACACACAACTATAAATCAAAAATTTCCATAACTATTCCGGAATATGGAACGCTTTATAACGAAATGGGTTGTGTATGAACAGGAAATTAACATACTGTATGTACTGTGGTGATTAGGCATTATTTTCAGTACTGTACTGTCCTTAGCTATTTATCTGTGAATGTGGGTTTGAATAGAAACGTGAAAGGTGTTTCATGAGAGATGAATATAAGTATGAGTATATCAGTATAAGTGCATATTTCCTTCGTATACAGGTGTCCTGATAGAAAAATATCCTGGCGCAGAAACAGAAATGTTTTGAGATCGCCAAAAAAATGATACCGGAGGTACGAGTACAATATCACACAGTGTGGATGGATCAGAATACTGACAAAATAAGCAAAATACTGTAATCATACACTCTCAAACTAGTTCGGGAGAATTCTTCCAGGGATGTACAGGAAGACATTTATTTAGTAAAGAATGGACATAATTTTTAATTCGTACATTACATTTTAGTCGTTGGCTACTGCACAGGAATAAACAAAATTAAATCATAGTCAAGAATTACTTTATCTCCGTAACATATGCACGGAATTTTAATTTCAACTAATCGTTAATTAAGACTTTTATATGGAAATGTCTCGTGCACTTTAAGACAACTACGTTTTGAATAAGGTATGTTTCAAGAACGACGTGATAATAATCAAATGCACTCAACAGATTTATCAACACTAATCAACTATTTTCATGTTCTGTTGAATGACAGGCTGTATTTGGTCACACTCTCTCCTCAGGGACATATTGGATAGTAAATGATAATAATACCTATTATTAAGGATAGCAAAAAATTAAAAAAGAAATATTACTTCTAGAAGCTATCTTTGGTTATATTATCTTTAGAGAGTAATCATGCTGTGATTAGCCACTCGTTGTAATACATTACTCAGCCAAACATTGAATATCCCAAATAATTGATCATTACACATTTTTGGACTATATCTTTGTATTATTCTCCCCGATGAACTTACCTGACTGCTACACGAACCTGACCATCTAATTTCTCAATCACGACTTACCTGAAAGAGAAAAATATTTTAGTTACGTTATAATTCACATTCCATCCTAATCTCTATATAAAAGTGAAAGCCCTGACTCACTCACTCACTCACTCGTCAGTCATCGCTAATTCTGTCACTTCCCACAAAGCTAGAGGGCTGAAATTTGGTACAAATTTTCCTTGTAAGTTAACCAGGATAAGAATATACATATATCTTCACTTGTTTTGTGATTAAGGGTGTGAAATAGTGTTACATCTTATAATTACAATATTTAATTCTCACAATTCCCTGGATGCTGAAGAGCTGCAATTTGGCATAGATATTTTCCATAAGCAAATTAGGAAAGTTAAGATGTTCCATTCCGATGTTTTATGATTAAAGGGTGAAATTGGATTAACTTACCTTGTTTTTGTTGAGTCATCAGTCCATAGACTGTTTTGATGCAGCCCTCCATGCCACCCTATCCTGTGCTAACCTTTTCATTTCTACGTAACTATTGCATCCTACATCTGCTCTAATCTGTTTGTCATATTCATACCTTGGTCTACCCCTACCGTTCTTGCCACCTACACTTCCTTCAAAAACCAACTGAACAAGTCCTGGGTGTCTAAAGATGTGTCCTATCATTCTATCTCTTCTTCTCGTCAAATGTAGCCAAATCGATCTCCTCTCACCAATTCGATTGAGTATCTCTTCATTCGTGATTCGATCTATCCATCTCACCTTCAGCATTCTTCTGTAACACCACATTTCAAAAGCTTCTATTCTATTTCTTTCTGAGCTAGTTATCGTCCATGTTTCACTTCCATACAATGCCACGCTCCACACGAAAGTCTTCAAAAACATCTTTCTAATTCCGATATCAATGTTTGAAGTGAGCAAATTTCTTTTCTTAAGAAAGCTCTTCCTTGCTTGTGCTAGTCTGCATTTTATGTCCTCCTTACTTCTGCCATCGTTGGTTATTTTACTACCCAAGTAACAATATTCATCTACTTCCTTTAAGACTTCGTTTCCTAATCTAATATTTCCTACATCACCTGCCTTCGTTCGACTGCACTCCATTACTTTTGTTTTGGACTTATTTATTTTCATCTTGTACTCCTTACCTAAGACTTCATCCATACCATTCAGCAACTTCTCGAGATCTTCTGCAGTCTCAGATAAAATAACAATATCATCGGCAAATCTCAAGGTTTTGATTTCCTCTCCTTGGACTGTGATTCCCTTTCCAAATTTCTCTTTGATTTCCTTTACTGCCTGTTCTATGTAAACATTGAAAAGGAGAGGGGACAAACTGCAGCCTTGCCTCACTCCTTTCTGAATTGCTGCTTCTTTTTCAAAGCCCTCGATTCTTATCACTGCAGACTGATTTTTATACAGGTTGTAGATAATTCTTCGTTCTCGGTATCTGATCCCTATCATCTTCAGAATCATAAATAGCCTGGTCCAATCAACATTATCGAATGCCTTTTCTAGATCTACGAATGCCATGTACGTGGGCTTGTCCTCCTTGATTCGATCCTCTAAGATCAGACGTAAAGTCAGGATTGCTTCGCGTGTTCCTACATTTCTTCTGAAGCCAAATTGATCTTCCCCCAACTCAGCTGCAACTTGTTTTTCCATTCTTCTGTAAATAATACGTGTTAAAATTTTGCAGGCATGAGATACTAAACTAATAGTGCGGTAGTTTTCACACCTGTCAGCACCGGCTTTCTTGGGAATAGGTATAACAACATTCTGCCGAAAATCGGATGGGACTTGTCCTGTCTCATACATCTTGCACACTAAATGAAATAACCTTACCATGCTGGTTTCTCCTAAGGCAGTCAGTAATTCAGAGCGAATATCATCAATTCCAGGTGCCTTGTTCTATTTAGGTTACTCACAGATCTGTCAAACTCTGACCTCAAAATTGGGTCTCCCATTTCATCAGCATCAACAACCTCTTCATGTTCGAGAACGAAATTATCTACATCTTTACCTTCATACAACTGTTGGATATGCTCCTGCCATCTTTCTGCTTTGTCTTCTTTCCCTAGAAGTGGCTTTCCATTTGAGCTCTTAATATTCATGCACCTAGATTTCCTTTCTCCAAAGGTTTCCTTGATTTTCCTGTATGCAGCATCTACCTTTCCCAGGACCATACAGCCTGCGACATCCTTGCACTTCTCCTTCAGCCATTCTTCCTTAGCTACCTTGCACTTTCTATCCACTTCATTCTTTAATCGCCTGTATTCTTTTCTGCCCTCTTCATTTCTAGCATTCTTGTATTTTCGTCGTTCATCAATCAGGTCTAGTATCTCCTGAGTTATCCACTGATTCTTAGTTGATCTTTTCTTCCTTCCTAACATTTCTTCAGCAGCCCTACTGACTTCATTTTTCATGACTCTCCACTCTTCCTCTACTGTGTTTCCTTCGGCCTTTTCATTTAGTCCTTGTGCAACATGTTCCTTGAAACAATCCATCACACTCTTTTCTTTCAACTTGTCTAGATCCCATCTTTTTGCATTCTTTCCTTTCTTCAATTTCTTCAACTTCAGATGGCATTTCATGACCAACAAGTTGTGGTCAGAGTCCACGTCTGCTCCTGGGAAAGTTTTGCAATCCAACACCTGGTTTCTGAATCTCTGCCTAATCATAATGAAGTCTATTTGATACCTTCCAGTGTCTCCAGGTCTCGTCAACGTATACAGCCGTCGTTTGTGGTGTTTGAACCAAGTATTGGCGAGGACTAAATTATGGTCAGTGCAGAATTCAACCAGCCGACTTCCTCTTTCGTTCCTTTGTCCCAATCCAAATTCTGCTACTGTGCTACCTTCTCTTCCTTGGCCTACCACTGCGTTCCAGTCTCCCATCACAATTATATTCTCGTCACCTTTGACATATTGTATTAAATCTTCTATCTCCTCATATATTCTTTCAATTTCTTCATCATCCGCTGAACTAGTAGGCATATAGACCTGCACTATTGTGGTGGGCATTGGTTTGGTGTCTATCTTGGCGACAATAATTCTTTCACTATGCTGGTCGTAGTAGCTTATCCGCTGCCCTATTTTCTTATTCATTATTAAACCAACTCCTGCATTACCCCTGTTTGATTTCGTGTTGATAATTCGGTAGTCGCCTGAGCAAAAATCCTGTTCTTCCTGCCAACGTACTTCACTTATACCAACTACATCTAACTTTAGCCTATCCATCTCCCTTTTCAGATTCTCTAACCTACCACAACGATTCAAACTTCTGACATTCCACGCTCCGACTCGCAGAATGTCAGTATCCATCTTTCTGATGATCGCCCCCTCTCGTGCAGTCCCCACCCGGAGATCCGAATGGGGGACTAGTTTACCTCCGGAATATTTTACCCGGGAGGAAGCCATCATCAGTACATCATTCATACAGAGAGAGCTGCATGTTCTCGGGAGGTGGTTACGGCTGTAGTTTCCCGTTGCTTTCAGCCGTGTAGCAGTATCAACACAGCTAAGCCATGTTGAGTATTATTACAAGGCCGTATCAGTCAATCATCTAGACTGCCGCCCTTGCAACTACCGAAAGGCTGCTACCCCCCTTTCGATGAACCATTCGTTAGTCTGGTCTCTCAACAGATACCCATCCGATATGGTTGCACCTGCGGCTCGGCTATCTGCATCATTTGGACACGCAAGCCTCCCCACCGCGGCAAGGTCGCATGGTTCGCAGAGGAGGAACTTACCTTACCTTACCTTACCTTATTCCAGAATAATTAATTCTCACACTTCGCATGAAGTTAGAGGGCTGAAATTTCGCATAGATATTCCTTATAAGCTTATTAGTAGACATACGGTATAGATATCTTTTTTCGATCTTTTTCGCGATAAACGGGATGAAATTGTGGTAACTACCCAAAGCACAATATCACTAAATCGCACACTTCCCACAAAGGTGGAAGGCTCATATTTGGCACAAGTGTTGCCTGTAATCTAATTAATGTTTTAATAAAATAATTTGAGCCATAAGACCTATCTGTGTCGGCGCGACGTAAAGCCCCTAGCAAAAAAATAATTTGTTATTAATAAATAAAATATATCTCATTATCCTGTGCTAAGGGTGGGAATTGAGCTAGTATCATTTATAATACAGTACGCTGGTTAGCATAGACGTACCTGCAGAAAGATCGAACAGTAAAGTTGTTCGGATGGTTCGGTTTGATTCCCGATTCTGCCGCGAATTTAAGAACGATTTCAAGAATTGTACTGCGTTATAAAACATAACTACGAGGGTAAGTCAAAACACATGTCTCCCTAAGTCTTTCTAGTCTAGATAAAGAATATTTTTTTTATTTCGACGGAGTACTTTTTTGACAATTAAGCCTAAGTTACTCAAGCGTAAGTATAAAAGGGGGTGTTCGAATATATGGTGTCCTGCTCGGAGAACCCACTTTGTTCCGCAGATGTTCATCGTTTGTACAAATGCGTGTGATGTTGATGGACGGTCATTCCTCTCCTCATAATTCACAGCCATTCAACCTTGCAAATTCGTGGCAGATTACCGTATCTGTTGGACAGACATAGATTTCTATCTGGTTATTCGCTCCTCCTGTGATTGTTGACAGATTCCATATTTGCGATCTCAATAAACAAGATCACTGCTGGAACGTCATCCCGCGATCAGTCGTTCGGTACCGTTATTATTTTATAACTCTCGTTGCGCCATGATTCTTTTTCACCATCTTGTTCACCTGTGCGCTATCAATCGGTGAAACTACAAACTAGTGATACATGAGTTTGAAGTGAGTTGCATTCTCTTGCTCCCTAGCAATAAAATAGGGAAACGTATTTATGAATTTCCCTGGCAAAATGCAGGGAATCTAGAACAATACTAAAGTGCATTTGTATACTTCAGGTCCAGATGAATACCGCAATAACATCTAATATATAGGCTTATTCCCTCCATTTCCCAGAACAAACCATCACCAGTGCAGGGTGTTTTATATCGAAAAGGTTGTGGGTAGATAGGGAGTGTATCAGTTGCAATATAGTACAGCATTGTAAACCTCACGTTAAAGAACTCTTGCTGGAAAAAGTTCCGGAACCTCAGTGACTCCGAGAACCGCAAAAGCAGACCTTGACACGTAAAATCAATAACATTAACGTTTATTGCGTTCGTTTGGCCCGCCTGAAGACCACGGTGCTGTGACTTATCTGTGCTTTTGTCGTCGTCATCGATGTTTGCCCCTTCCGGTGTTGCTGATAGCGGGTTTGGCTGCAGCTTTCTTCATGGTGCCTTGAGCTTTCCTATTGGCCGAGTAATTCTTCATTTTCTTGCTGAACTCTATCTGGCGTTCCTCGGAACATTTCCTGGTCTTATTGTGGTTTGCTTCTGCAAGGGATGTTAGGAAGGATCTGGTTTTCATCGTCGAATGGTTGTTATTTCTGCCAGTTCTTCATCATCATCATCATCATCATCATCATCATCATCATCATCATCATCATCTTCTTCTTCTTCTTCTTCTTATTATTATTATTATTATTCTTATTGTTGTTACGGGGCTACCCGTGGAATGCAGAAGTGAAAGAAGGTGCGGGCTGGAATGGGTCTATCCACAATATGAAACTAAACATAAAAGTTTACTGAAGGTTATATTTTCAATAGATAACACGATTTAACAAGTTTCCACTAGGTGAAGTAACAATGAAAGATCAGGTACAAGGTATAATTTTACAAACAAGGGCACGAAAGCACAAGTTTAGGGGTCTTTACAAGTTCTGGGCCTCGAGCTCCAATTTTTACAATCCTTGAGCTACTTGCCCAACTTTACCAAGGCACATTTTTTTCTAAAGGGCAGAAATCCCCTTGATTCAAGGAGCATCTGCTCCAAAAACCATATCAGGCCTCCTAGAGGCAATTTTACCACATATAAAAGAGCTGGCCCGCTCTCAATTTTTCACGCCTATTACCAGGCCATACCAGATTTAACACTTAATTGCCCTCAAGGCACAACTTACATCAAATGAAGCGAGGGAATCTCGTACCCAACCTTCAGGGAAGATTCGAGACCTTTAATGAATAATTAAGACACACCCACAGGCGTTTATTGGCTACAGTACACAGTTACACACAAAATCGAAGAAGAAAGACACGATTGGTAATAAATTAATTACAAAAATAATTGATTGGCTAACTTCAAAACTGGCGGAAAGAAACGATTAATATTGCCAACCCACAAATGAAAGAACAAAATTTAGTAATAAGGAAACTTATGAGTACAAAATATCTTCAAGGAAGTTCCCTCACTTCGCACAAGGGTGCATGATCATGGTTTTTTAGTAGAGACATCTATGAGACAATGTCCAAACTTCTTGATAAATAGTAAACAAAAACACGTCGAAATTAACACAGTGACATCTTCAGAGCAAAAGTTTAAGTAGATCCAGTTTTAAGTTCACAGTTTCTCCTGTAGAGGAGTACTTTAAGGCGGAAAATTTAAATGTGCGGCGTAGAGGTGTACTAGCCGGTACAATTTATTATTATTATTATTATTATTATTATTATTATTATTATTATTATTATTATTATTATTATTATTATTATTATTATTATTATTATTATTATTACGCGACACACACTCACTAAAAACACAGAAAAATGATGTCAAATCTCCCTTTGGGGAATCAAATGATGACAAATATTATGTCTTTCAATAAGTAGAACTAAAATTGATAACGATTACTTATTTGCATCTAACGAATGCTTTTCAAGAGACAACTGTATGGAATTTGGAGTGAACAAGCGTAGAATTCACTGCAGCGAGAGTGAGAAACTAACTCAGGTCTTATGAAACTCACACGAATGAAATAATTAGTGCTCTAGAGTGTGATGAAATGAAGCCTTTTTGATGAAAGAACCTTCTATATGTGTCTCAGTTAAGGCCATCCATCAATACTTCACATCACAATCTGCAAGATCACATCGACCATCTGTAATCTAACGTCCTTCTTCGACAGCATGTCTCAGTCATGGCCATACATCAGTACTAGGTAACATCATGTCACAAATTTCCAAATGAGCTCCAGCAATAAGACATATTTATATCAAAATGAGCCTTCGCTGTTCTTTAAGATCGGATTACATCGTTACTATTGGAAGGAACCGTGGGATAACGTCCACCTGTAATCCTTTTTATGCTGCTAATTTGTATGCGTACTTCATCTTTTATGTATACAGGGTGAAGCGAAATTCGCTCACTCGGGCGTCGCAGCGTGATTCCTCAGATGCCAGCAATAAAATAATGTCTCTCGCAAAAGTTCCTCCTGCGAGTATATCCTGGAGAAAAAGAACGTTGAAGAGTGGCAGTATGGCAACACTGTAACCACATGTAGGGTGACTACCCCTGTCAGCACGTGTTCTTCATGCTGTACAGTTGGTGCAGTGGATAGAGTTTTGGGTTAGCATTCAGGACGTCGAGGGGTCGATCCTGGGTTGAAGCGTATGTTTTTTATTTCATAAATGTAGTCCAGGTAGTATGGTATCTGGCAACTTAAACGTCAACAGCGATTGCAGCGGGTCCTCTAGAAACCATTTGCACTTACATACTACGATCCTAGAAATGGATGAACAATTGTTTTCATTGGTTAGCTTTGAAAGACTCCCTTTCCACGTCGTGGGCGTGAATTTATTCGCACCACTTCATAAACTAGATGCGAAACCTGTTTTCTTTGTACTCTCCTCCAATGATCTCATAGATTAGTAGCAACTATTATTCTTGCCTCGTTCAGGTCCATTACATTTCGTTAGGGCTTACGTTACCAGTAGGCCTAGCAAAGTATTTGTTGTGTTCAGCGTTACAAAATGTTGTGAATGTAGGATACATGTAACCTAAGGTACGGTGTCTTACTGTATTACAGTATGTAACGTCCGATGGAAATTAGCAAATAAAAAATTGCACCTCAACCTAGGATCGAACCTTCGACCTCCTGAATGCCAACCCGAAACTCTATCCACTGCACCAACTGTACAGCACGGATAATAATTGCTGTCAGAGATACTTACCGTACATGTGGTTACAGTGTTGCCAGATTGCCACTCTTCAACGTCCTTTCTCTGCCTGATGTACTCGCAGGACGAACTTTTGTTAGAGACATTTTTTTATTGCTGGCATGTGAGGAGTCGCGCTGCGACGCCCGAGTGGGCGAATTTCGCTTCACCCCGTATATTTTGCATGTCCAACTCCTTGGCTGGATGATCAGTGTTGAAGCATTTGGTTCAGAGAACCCCGGATTCGATTGCCGGTCGGGTCTGGGAGTTAAACAGTGTGTGGTTAATTCCTCTGATTCAGGGACTGGATGTTTGTGTTATTCCTAACACAATAATCATATTCAATAAGCACACCACACTACCAACCAAAACACGAGCACGCAATTGTTAATACAGTCCTCCATCCGGCCGTAAAACAGGGCCAAATTCACATACATGTCACAGTTCATAACAAGGTGTGGGATAAGTGGGAGAATAAGAAGGAGAATAACTAAGAATACCAGGATATTTTTTAAATTTTATATAAATATTGATTTATTGTAGCAGGGTACTTATACCTATATATTTATGTTAAGCATAGATGAAAAGCATACAATCAAGTAATACTGTACTAATTCTGAAAGGATTTGGATTAAGATGTACATTAAAGTCATCAATATCTAAAGGCTGCCTTGTCGGTTCAAATATTCTCTTGTTTTCAGCTTGTCGTTTCATCTCACAGTAGGAACTACATCCAAAGTTTTGCATCAATATTTGAAGGAATTTCTTCCTAAATCGACCTCTTCCCTTTTTCCCTAAGATATTTCCTTCTATTAGATTGGATAGAAAGGTATTATGACGCACTGTGAGTCCAATGAATTTACCTGCTCTTATATGTATTGTTATCACCAGCTGTTTCTTCTCCTGTATTTCTCTCAGGGTACTTTCGTTGGTTCTTATTTCAGCCCATCTGACTTTTAGCATTCGCCTCCGGACCCACATCTCAAATTCTTCAAACCGTTTCCTATCCTGTTCTTGGATTGTCCAAGATTCCCATCCATATAAGTGTACGCTCCACACAAATGACATCACAAAACTTTTCCTAATCTGAATGTCTAGATGTATAGTGGTCAGAAGATTTCTTTTGTTGCTGAATTCTTGTTAGGAAAGCGCTATTCTTTTTCTTATCTCTTTGCTGCAACGGTTATCATTTGTGATTAGACTTCCGAGGTAAGGGAAACTGGTGACTTGTTCCACTGCTTTGTTACCAAGCCTCATGTTGGTGTGATTTCGCTCAGACTAATATTTTTGTTTTCTTCACTTTAATGTTTAAGTATAAATCTACTAAATTTGATGACAGTATATTAAGTATCTCTGATACTTCCTTTTAAGAGCCTGAAATCACTGCTATATCATCTGCAAATCAAATACAATGGATTTGCTGTCCTTTTATTTTTATTCCTTTTGTATTCGTCTTGAACTTCTTTATCGCTTTCTCGATGAATACATTAAGGAGGTACGGTGATAGTGGGCAACCCTGTCTTACTCCCGTCCTGATTTTTACTTCCTGGATGATTTCTTTGGTGTCCACTATTGTGGTATGATCTTCATAAAGTCGTAGTATCAGCCTCCTATCTTTCCAGTCTAATCCCGAAGATTTAATAATTTTGAAGAGTTGGTCCCAATTTACATTATCAAAAGCGTTTTCAGTATCTACAAATGTTATATATGTGTTTCTATTCATCTCCATTCTTCTTTTTAATATTGTTCTTAGAGCCCAAATTGCTTCTCTTGTTTCCATCACTTTCCTGAAACCAAAGTGATCTGGATAACTTTGAAAATCAAGTTTGATATTTGTCCTGGCTTTTATTAATGACATTAATATTTTGGATGCATGAGAGAGCAGTGTTATGGTCCTGTGTTCAGAGCATTCTAAACTTCCGTACTTCTTTTCTTTGGTATCATAACTCTTCTGCTTTTGGTGAAGTCTTCAGGAATTTTACCATTATCGTAGCATCTGCAGATTACAACATAAAGTAAGTCTTTCATTTTCTCACCCATACTCTTTAGTAGTTCTCCTGGTATATTATCTGGATCGCAAGATTTATTGTCACTTATTCTCTCAAGCGCTGATTCATATTCTCCTCTTGTGACAACAGGGCCCTTATCATCTTCTTCTACATCATTTTCCAGTTCAGTATACCATGTGTTATTAGATACATTCCCATCATACAGTTCTTGAAGGTATTCCTTCCACCGTAGGCTGCCTTCATCCGCATCTATTAAGATTTTTCTATTTTTATCCTTTATTATAGAACTTTTCACTTTCAGTTTCTGGTTTAAGACTCTGACGTGTCGATGAGCTCTGTCAGTTTTTCCTTCAGCAATATCGTTTCCAGTGTTCTTAGTTATTTCAGCCACCCATTCCTCCTTTGCTTTTCTACAAAGGGTTGTAATTTGATTTTCAACAAGTCTATATTGTTCCTGACTTCTTATGGTATTCTCCCTCCTGTACTTGTTTCCCTTTACTATCAGATCCGTTATTTCTCTTGTAATCCACGGTTTTCTTGGTTTCAAACATTTTTTCTCCATTGTTTCACGAGCTATAAATATCAAATCTTCTTTAATATTTCCCCTTTTCTGTTCTTCAAGTCCTTCAGGCAATTCATTGTTATTGTGGGCGAAAATCTCTATATTGTTGTTGTCCTTTAATTTGGTTACATTCAAGTATAGAACTAATTTTAATGCCCAGTTTACAAATCTTTAGTGCCTATGATTGCGCTTACTTTGAAGACGTTTAGCGCCACTTTTTCCAGCCTTATACATGATATTTTCCAGACTTATACATTATATTTTCCAGCCTTATTTGAAATATTTTTGCGCCTAACGTCGGAACTCTAAATATCAGACTGAACGAACTAGTTTCTTTAAACGGATAAAAAAGAACGTTTTAGACTTCATGAAGCTGTTTCATGATGTTATAACATTTCTCTGACACTATCTTAGGAGAGGTCTGCCTGGTATATCTACTTAATGCTAGAAACCTGTACTGACGATCACAATGACAGTATAGCTCTAAGAAACGACTGATGCTATTGATATGTCACTTGATTAAGTTCGTAAGTTATACAGAAAAACCGTCCTGTCTATGTTATGAATGAAGAAAGGAAACGGACAAAAGCCAATAAAACTGTCGTACTGTTCCTAGCGACAGGAGATGAAATATTATCGGGATACTCCGACTTGTTTGAGCTGTTATTTATCGCTGGGAGTAATTGCCAGCTCTTGAGAAAGGAGTTAACAAAAGAGATGAAGGAATACGATATTGAAAACCAAGCGAATGAAAAGAGCTTGCAGTTACTTCCAGGAACATACCGTAGATTTCATCACTTAGTGTCGACATCTGATATTAGCATGCAGATTCTGTTCTCACAGACTGCATGATTTAGCCGGGGATGTCAATAATAGTGTGATTTATCAAGCTCTCAAGCAAGCAAACTGGTAGTTTTACGTGACTGTTGATGGTGTGATCATAGCCACAGAACCTCCAGTTTGGTGCGGAATCCAAACCATAGGAGACCTACGACATTTAAAACAAAATAAAATAAAATTTTAAATTTTAAAAATTTAAAATTTAAAAATTTAAAAATTTAAAAATTTAAAAATTTAAAAATTTAAAAATTTAAAAATTAAAAAATTAAAAATTAAAAATTAAAAATTAAAAATTAAAAACTAAAAATTAAAAATTAAAAATTAAAAATTAAAAATTAAAAATTAAAAATTAAAATAAAAATAAAAATAAAAATAAAAATAAAAATAAAAATAAAAATAAAAATAAAAATAAAAATAAAAATAAAAATAAAAATAAAAATAAAAATAAAAATAAAAATAAAAATAAAAATAAAAATAAAAATAAAAATAAAAATAAAAATAAAAATAAAAATAAAAATAAAAATTAAAATTAAAATTAAAATTAAAATTAAAATTAAAATTAAAATTAAAATTAAAATTAAAATTAAAATTAAAATAAAATAAAATAAAATAAAATAAAATAAAATAAAATAAAATAAAATAAAAATAAAAATAAAAATAAAATAAAATAAAAATAAAAAATTAAAAATAAAAATAAAAATAAAAATAAAAATAAAAATAAAAATAAAAATAAAAATAAAAATCAAATCAAATCAAATCAATCGTGATCTGCATTTAGGGCTGTCTCTTAGCAGATTCGCTAGCAGTTGTTTACTTAGTGCTTTCTTAAATTATTTCATGAAGTTGTAACCGATACCGACATCTCTCTTGGTAACATTTTTTCCCGTTTACTTATACGGGGTCGGATATAATAATAATAATAATAATAATAATAATAATAATAATAATAATAATAATAATAATAATAATAATAATAATAATGGTGTGCGGCGGGTAACCAAACCACGCAACTACAGAGATAAGCGGCTAAAGCAGGCTTGCGGATCTGTTTCGAAAAATCACAGTATGTGACAAACATAAAGGCAGCTGATGGATAGATTACAATAGTACGAGAGAAGATTCAGAAGGTGGAGAAATTTACATACCTAGAAGAATGGATAGAAACTGGGCAGGCAGAAAAAAAGAAGCAATAGGAGCTCAGATAAAAAAAATGACTATCATAGAAACTATGAACGTCTACAATAAGAAGAATCGCTGAGACATGATC
This sequence comes from Anabrus simplex, assembly GCF_040414725.1. NCBI lineage: Eukaryota > Metazoa > Arthropoda > Insecta > Orthoptera > Tettigoniidae > Anabrus > Anabrus simplex. The sequence goes on along the minus strand of NC_090268.1, from coordinate 353,270,339 downwards.
AGCCAGTGATGCGCTTTATACGCAGCAAAATCTCTTAACTTGGTAAGAATAGGAGTACTTAAGAGATTAGAAATGGTATAACGAGAGGTTCTTGGGAATATATCGGGACCTCGAAGAACAGAGGACGGTCACTTTAGAAGTCAAGCGAACCAAGCACTGTATACCAACATCATACGGAAAACAAGGAGCGTGTTGTTCGGACACATCTTGAGAATGGACCAGAGGAGCTTAACACTGCAAATAGTACTGTTTCTTGTGAACAAGAGAACCAAAGTACGCTGGATTCGACAGGTATAAAGGGATCTAGAAGAAATGGGAATACAGGAACCAGAGATATATAACAGACTAATTTTTAAATTAAAAATCGGGCTTGCACAGTTTTCCAGGACAGAACTAAGCCCATCACCATGGACAGAAGAGCGAAGAAGTTTGCAAAATATGAGAACGTAAGAATATTGGACAAGGAGAAAGAGCAGAAGAAACGAGGCTGATACGAATTAACGTGGTCCTCAGGTAGCCAAAACGAAAGAAAGAGAAGAAGAAGGAGGCGTGTGGCGTACGAAGAGGTCCGGTCGAGGTCTTTCGACCTGACGCCGCACAGGCGACCTGCATATTTGTAAGGATAGGGCCCTATGTATGATGAATTCTAATGCTGAAAAGGCACACACACACCCAGTCCCCGTACCACTGGAATTAACCAGAAATTAGAATCCTCGACCCGGCCGGGAATCGAACGTGAAACTCTCTGGCCCAAAGGCTAGCACGCTAACTAATTAGCCACGGCGGCGGACGGGTCATTCATTCGTTTCATCTTCATTAGCTACTCAACTGAGTTTGTTGTCAGGAATGGTATCCGGCTTCAAAAATGGCCGAAGTGACTTGACAGAGTAAGGAAATTCGTATAGAACGAAACATGTTATTTGATACTGTATGATTTTTTTACAGGTATTATAACCGTTCAATGGCATGTGAATCAGCTGCTGAGCCATTTAAGGTTATGATAAAGAAAGATCAACCGGATTTTACTCGGAAATACGTCCAGCAGCCGCAGATCAAGTCGTAATACGTCCAGTTGTAACAAATAGCCGGAAATAACTCGCTTGTTTAAATAAAGAATGGGATGGATATAAATTATGAACGGAGATTCATAAGCTCAGAATCCCGTGGTCACCGGATGCCTACAGTCGTGAGATATTATTTTAATATATGGACTGAAGCTACGAAGTGAGGTTTACATTTTAAACAGCATGAAAAGGCAAGTCAACCATATCATCTTCAGGTCCAGTAATGACGCGGCGGAGGCCATGATTTGACGTTATAGCTTAAAGGATCAAGAAGGCGCTGAAGAGAATAAATCGACTGCATACGTCATGTAGGTGAAGTGTTCCTTTGTGCATCTGTCTAATTAGAAGAGATGGTGTTGTCTAGGAATTCATTTCCTCAATGTCAAAAACGTGGAAGAGAAGTTACACGTTAACGAACTTAGCCTAGGATATGAAACGCGGACCAACATTATTAATGTAACAACTTTGAAATTAACTTTTGTTTTTTAAACAATTGGATTGTTGAATGAGGAAAACTGGGACTGAAGGTTGATCTTATGGCAATACACGCATCTTGAGAAGGAGTATTTGGAATAATAGGATTCAAAGGGAATATTTAAAGGGACATTAAGGAGACAATTGCATTGCATTCAATAACCATTGCGCACTTGTGTTAAATAAGGCGAGTTTCCAAGAATAATAGTGGGAAGTTATACAATGCCTATATCAATATGCTAACTGTATTTTATAAGTTTCAGGTCCTTGGAATCATAATGTATGAAGACTATTCCTGTGAGGTGACGATGAAATCAAATATGAAGGCCTAAAATGTTAGCGTCCTAACAGGCCCGGGATATGATGCTGAAGTGAATGCCAAACCATGACCATGGAGCGAAGGATTGAAAGCAGAATCACCTGACGTTCATTGATAAGTACCCAAGATTTCATTTTCTTTCCTCTATCTTGTAGTTGCATAGTGGTAGTGTAGATTTATTTTACTTTCAAAATGAAGTGATATTGAGACAGCTTGAATGACCTAAAGCGATCGTCATAAATGCCTAGCTATACTCGTGATTACGGTTAAGTTTGATGCGAAGATGTTCAGATCTTTTGTCCTATGCGGTATCTAACTCGTAGAATGCGTATTTTGCCGTGAAGTACTCGGAATTTCGTCATGTTTATTGCATATAAAAGGAGGCATCGTCTTCGTAATTTAAACCATACGAGCACTGCATGAATGTTTTGTAAGGTGATGTGATATAATGTCCATTTTTAAAAGGTCTTCTTGTGATTGTGTCATGTGCGTATATTGTGCGGTTGTGTGTATTACGTAATATTAGTGCCGCGATGATTGTGATATTTTGGTAATGATGATAAGGTTCTTCGGACAGACGCTTGTGCTTGTCATGGGGTAAGCGATTGTAATTATGTGTTGTGCGCCTGAATTATGGCAAATAATATGAGGATAGTGTCGTCGAAAGTATTTAATGGTTAATAATGTTGTTATAATGATAGGCTTCGTTGATAATAGGCATTATGAAGCACAACGATTAAGTTTCGAGATTTTCAATGAACTTAGGAGTGAGAAGTAGATGTTAGCGTTCATTATACATGTTAACAATCCGAGATAGGCAAGCGTTGAGGTTGTTATTAATTTGCTGTGTGATATGTCCGAAGGTTATGAGGAGATTGGCTAGCGTATGATCATCGAGACACTACTTTACGGAATGAAATGACACGGATATCTAATATATTTGAACAAATAATTTGTGACAAGAGGTCTTCGACATTGAATAGACATAATATGGATATGGTAGGATGTCATATTGACCAAGTTATCATCACCTAGTGTAATGTAGGTTGTGTTATCTATGTTGTTGCTTGTAATGAACCTCTATAGATTGTAGACCTTCACGACTCTTTTCAGGAGGACAGTTCTGGCGAAACCAGATGCCATTAAACATTTTTTGATCTTATTGATTATGTAGTATCAGCTAGACATTGTATATCTTCTTTTAGGTGGTGAACGTGAGTTCCTGGCGCATGCTGTTCATTTTCAATTGAATCATTGTAATCCTACCATCACATATTTTAATGTTGGATGATCGCATTTATGGAGGGTCATGCTGATGACAGATCACTGTTGGGAAGCTCAAGTTGATTTATACCTAGGCAATTTATGAAAGAGTGGTAGATTAATAGGGCAATGAACGTGAAATCTTGGATAAAATGAACGATAGATATAGGTGATATATTTTTATTTATGGGCGGGCAAATAATAATAATAATGATTTAATTTTCCTGAATGAGACTAAGCCTTCAGCAAGTTTTATATTTGTTTTCATCAAGGTAGAATATTCAATTGTAATTGAGATTTAATGATGGTGAATTTTATAAATATCAGCCAACAAAGATTTTTAATTTCGTTTTATCTGATTATTATCCAATCATCCGACGTTGTAAACATTATTGTCTTAATTTAAGTATCATGTTTTCATTAAATTGGGAAGATCCTTCCAGAAAGCTAACGTTCGATATCTTATTTTAAATTAGGTATATTTTAATCCTGCACAATCTGATGAACAATTATTTATCACGATAACAAGCATCTTGTATTAAATGCCAGTGGATCTGCACACACTCGCCGAATGTCCATGCCCTGAGTGGGGACTTTTACATCTCCGTCGACTCCGGCTGAGGCTTAATTTAAACACCTACGAACCCCCAATATCCCCGGGCAATGGACGGTTACAGTATATGATAGTTTATATGTGTTATAATTAGAATTTTCCACAGACTGAAAAGATTTAAAGTTACACTATCTAGGATTTAGAAGGAAGTGGTGCTGTTTGATTGGTATGATATCATTTCCATATCCGTCTAGAGATGATTGGGAAATGACTACGTTAATCCAATTTTAGGATGGTTGAGAGAAAGATATTTACCATTATCCCGTCTCAGCTGTGTTCGGGAGATCGAGAGCATTTCAACCAATAAACTTATTCAGTTCATGGTAGAGGAGGAAACTGAACCCACAACAACAGGTGACGTAGGCTACATATTCTTTTTAAGGATCACATATTGAGTCGTATTAAAAACAATTTATATAAGAGAAAATAGAAACAATAAAATTGAGCATAGAGTTTTCTTCGGATTCTTAAATTTTTTAAAATGATAAGTACCGTTACTCGAAGCAAATGTTACTTCCACGCTGAGAATGGTGTTCTATTATGTTCTAAAGATATGGCAGGTAGTCCGCTGTTCACAACCCGTCATATTACACATGACAATATTTAGCCGAAAGGTGGCAGCTTCAGCTGGTACTAGTGCCTGGAAACATTGTATATCGAAGAGAATACGTGGAAAGTACCACTTTGATTGAGATAATGTTTTTACTATGTTTATTATAGATATTGGTTACACCGAGGTGCTAGAATTTTGTACCACAGGAGTTTCCTCATGTGCTAGTAAATCTACGGACACGAGGCTGACCTATTTGCCTTTGGTTGAGATATTCGCCATATTGTACTGAGTACATGTGGTGATATAACATTTACTCCGCGAGCATCTATTTTATACAGCATAAACACTTTTGCGTTCGTAATTACTGATATATAGTTTTGAAGTACATCCTGTGTACTTTCTGGCAATGCTTATAAAATTATATTTTATTGAAACGAAGTTTGACGTCTGCACATAATGTAAAATGCTGCAACAGTTGTTAAATTCGCCACAAAAGCTTCTCTCATGACAAACTTAGAAATATCATACCAGTGCATGTGCAAAACAAACTTTCGGCGTGATATTACATAAGATTCTTTGGAATACCAAATTTTTGTTTTTAGTTTGTACTTTTAATTTTAATTTGGCATATTTTAAGTAGGATTAAACGTGTCTATTCCTATTGTTACTACTTCTTGTATGCTAAATAACTCTTATATTTAATGCTTCTCTTTATATATATAGGCCCTACTTCACTATTAAGTAATAATTAGTTAAAATATTTCGAATTACAAATGTACTGTACATATGTAGGCGGTGAACATAGGCATCACCTGCATCATAAATTCGCCAGATACAAGGTTTTATTCTGTATTTTATTATTGTACTTAAATATCATTTACCAGGTGTATGCATAATTTTTTCCCTATTTTTGTGGTAAAGAAAACACGCAGTTTTCAAGGGAAATTAACTTTTTGTTTATTCAAAATATTGGCAATCGCCTCCTACATACTTCGCCCATCGTCCAAGTAAGTTATGAATACCATGCCAGAGAAAACCACGTGCCTTTTGCGGCAAACCATTCGTCAAGCCATTTTCTAACTTGCTCGAAATTGCTGCAGTGCTGCCCCATTGAAGCGAAGAGGTGATAGATGGCGCCAGGTCAGGGCAGTACGGCGGGTGTTGAATGTTGTCCCATTCGAGCGATTTCAAGGTGTCTTTCACTGGTTTTGCTATGCGAGACGGCGCATTATCCTGTAACAAAATCACTTTGACATATCTTGTGGCCCATTCCGGTCGTCTTTCGATCAATGCGTGATTTAAATTAATCATTTGTTGGTGATAACGTTGTGCATTAACGGTTTCTCCGGGTTTCAAGAGCTTAAGAGTTCGTCTTCGCACTTTTGTGGTCTACCAGAGCGTGTACTGCCTTTCACATTGAAATCACCACGTTTAAATTGTCGAAACCATGTCTCACATGTTCTAATCGATGCAGCGTGTTTACCTCATGTTTCTACCAGCATATGATGCCTTTCCACAGCATTTTTTTTTAAATTAGAAAAGCAATGCGTGCCACAAATATTCTTTTTCATCGACATGATCACTGAACGATACAACACAGACGTAACGTTCTGAACTTGTGTGTGCTGGTAGGTTATTGTCAGACCAATAAAATGACGTATCAAATTTATACGCTGCATACTGTTCGCTGGCACCATCTCTTAGTGAAACCGGAAAAGACTTAAGCAGACAGCTGGTATATCGTCTAAGCCATTCAAAATGTAAAGAGCATCACCGTAATATGATAAAATTATTACTAGGGGGCGAATGTTGTTTACTTAAAAGAATCACTGAATATGGTCAATAAAATGCACTTATATTTATGGAAAAATGCTATAAAATAAATACATTTCTGAAAAACATTAGACCAAACTGAATTCTGGTGACAGTATAACAATGGTTTCAAAAACAATTTCGCCCTGTTCTATTCACTGCAATGCCCTTGTTTTCACAGAAATAATGATCTCATAATTTACTTGGAAATGTATAAAATATCCACATAACGATTGTTGGATGTAGTTGCCCCCGAAGATCTCGGGAAAACTTGTTGTTCCTTACACTCGTTACAATGTTCAGATGTTTTTCTCGTTTAATGTGCTGCTGTGCAATAAATTTCCTTTCCGCACTCCAGTGACGTGAAAATGGGAACACGTCGCGAGTCAACAGACTTTGAAGGTGGGATGACCATCAGCCCACGGTGCTTGGGTCATAGCATTGCAGAGATTACACGTTAATTCGTGTTTCCGACGTCAGCAGTGTCGAGGGTGGATCTTCAATTTCGCAGAGAGAATGTTACCACCCAGGTAAACCACCGCACGGGAAGACCACTGGTGTTTAGCGAACAGACATCGCATCGCCTCTGCAGAACCATACTGGGCGCTCGATGGGCTACTGTGAGTCAGATCACCGCCCATTTGAATGGTGGGATTCAGGAACTCATTTTTGCGAGGACTGTTAGGAGGCGACTGCACCACACGGGCGTCACCAGCCGACGACCAACTCGTGTCCCTTTGCTGACACCTCGACACAGAGCTCAACGACGTGTACGGGCCCGCGAACATTGGCAATGGACCATGGAACAGTGACGGCGTGTGGTACGGTCCTATTAATCCCAGTTCCAGTTGTATCGAGCTGATTGGCGCGTGAGTGTGTGGTGTATGCTACATGAAGCTATGAATCGTGCGTGTCAACAAGGTTTTGCCCAGACGGGTGTTGGCTCAGTTCTGGCCTGGGTAGCATTCTCATAGTCGCAATTAGGCCCACGGTCCAGCTGCAGGGAGTGCTGACAGATTCCTGCTATGTGGACATTATTTCAGACCATCTGCATCCCTTTCTGGCCCGAGTACCCTGCTGGAAATGCCATGTTTCAACAGAACAATGTGCCATGTCAACGCTGTGTGGTGGCATGCAGATGGTTGGAGGAGCACTCCAGTGTAGTAACGAGCATGGTTTGGCTCTCCAGATCTCCGGATCTTAATCAAATCGAGCATTTATGGAATGGTGTCGATGCTGGTGTACGCTACGCTCCATTAACACCTCACTAACTGTACAAGACCAGTCATGGGTAGCATGGGACCAGATCCCTCCAGAACGATTCCAACACCTTGCAGAGTGTATGCCTCGCCGTATCGCTGTCGTTTTGAGGGCTCGCGGAGGAACAACTCGTTATCAACATCACACCAAATGTCTTCCAACGACTTTCGGCCACTCAGTGTATATATCGCCATTGATCTACATTTCGGGCTGCCACCCGGGTGGCAGATTTCCTATGAGTTCTTAACTTGGACTGTTCTTAAATAATTTCAAAGATGTTGGAAATTGATCAAACAACTTTCCTTGATAAGTTACAATCCCTAATTCCTCTTCCTACAAACGAATATTTGCTCCAATTTACCATCCTGAATTCCAAATTTATCTTCATTTTATGGTATTTCCTAAAACCTCCATTGAAGCTTATTCGTCTACAAATGCCATTCCAAGCCATCATTGATCTGTAATGAAAACAACTATTATTTAAATTGGGCTCAGCCCAAACAATCATATTGGGTTATGCACAGCAAATAGAAGTTCTTGCATTTCTTGAAATGCTTTTATTAAGAACAGGTCAATTAACAGGTGCATCACACCTGCTCTCTCCATTTATTTTATTTTGTTATTTGCCTTACGTTGCACGGATACAGATCTTACGGTTACGGTGGAATAGGAGATACGACTGGTATTGAAGCGGTCATAGTCTTAATAAGAGTACATCCACGGCCTGATGCGAAAACGGGAAACCACGAAAAATATCTTGAGGGCTGCGGACAGTGGAGTTCCAACCCTCTATCTTCTGAATTCAAGCTATCAACTACGTGACCCGAACCACGAAGCCACCTCAATCTGTACCTGATTTGTAGTTGAATGTATGGTACATATTAAATAATAAGGATAGAACGATAAAAAGTGTTGAATTTGAAGAAATCTACCTTCAAGAGAATCCTTCAATTTTACTATGTTAGGAAGCGATCTAATCACTGACAATCTATGTGCTACGGATTTGAATACCTATGACTTCTGGTTGGATATTCAGGCTAAGGCGTGGCGAACAGAAGGGTATCTAGCTTCGAAACACCAACCAAGCAGGATGCTCGGCTGATCAAACAAACTTGGAAATGCGGCGTTTGAAAAGAAAGAGAGAACTAAATCTACTAGAAGACATTTGTAATCCTCACAAATCATTACCATTACTGAGAATCGAGCCACATTTTCTCTGAACGGAATATCACAAAACTCGTTCGATATTATTCTACGATCGAAGTCAAAATAAAACTGTGGCTGCGTACTTCGGCAATACATCACGTCTCCCTTTGATAGTCGATAATGATTATACAAACTGTTTTTAACAGCGGTATTGTTATGTTGTATCCATCATTAATAACACCGATACAAAGCTTGCTAGGGGAATGCTTCACCAAATATTTCACACCTTAATTTCCATAACTCGACAATATGCACTCTGACGGTTCGATGACAGCCAACGCAATTATTTCGTGTAAACTTGTGGAATTATACGCAATTCTTTTGGGTGATTTTGTTAATGCCATTCATTGTAACGTAGAGACAGGGTAAAACGTGGTATCACTGTTTATGTTCTCGGATTTCTTTGGGGTTGTGATGGAGATGACTGTTTTTAGGTGCAAGACAAAGGATTTATCGGCCTCTCGTAGCATTGATTAGAATAAGAGGCACCAAAAATGAAGGAATCAGTGGTAGAGTGGTGGCCTCCTGATTTCAAGATCACAGATTCCAACCAGACAGAGGTAGTTGGGAAAAGATTCATAGGTGTTTACCGCGAAAATGAATTTAATCTGAGAAATGAGATGCCCAATAGTGTGTCTATTTTTCTGCAGCTGTTAAAATAGAACGGGACATCGAAATTGACATTTCATGGGAGTGGGAGTTTAAATTAATGTCTGCTTACAGTACTTGAGGTCATACTGCCATATTATTAACAGTTAAAAATCAAGAACGCTCCTTAGGGCTCGCTAATCTTATACGGACGATATTGACCTAATGATACTGGCTAGAGAAGATGAAAGAGAGCTAAATGTGGCAGTATGAACCTCAGTAATCAGTCAGTTAGTTGTTGACCTATATACAGGATGATTCAAAAATGTACGCAGAAAATGGAGAAGGACATTAAGGGGGTCTAAGTACGGAAAATTTCGTAAATGAACGTATAGTCTAGGACGAAGCCCTATGTCCAGAAAAGCCCGGGCATGACATGATGGACAAAATTAAAAATACATTCCATTTATTTTCCTAACTGTTCTTTGCTTCTAAATAATGGGGAACTGTCAATAAAATGGCGTTATACACGTTCGTACACACAGAGGAGTTACATACTGGACACTAAATTTTGTTTATTAAAGCTCTTCGAACTATCGCCCACCACGTTCACTGTAGGCATCACAGCGCGCTCTCGATAGGTGCGATTATATTTTTCCCCAATACAGCTGAGCGGCACTAGGAGGAAGTTCACATTGAGAAACTTTCGAAGTTCAGTAATTTACTGCAGCTGAGAACTGGCTGAGTCAGCAAAGAGGATGCATCTGGATGTGCTAGGAGTAAGTGATATTCGGGTAAGGGGAGATAACGAGGAAGAGATAGGAGATTATAAAGTGTACTTGATGGGTGTTAGAAAGGGAAGGGCAGAGTCTGGGGTAGGGCTCTTTATCAGGAATACCATTGCACGTAACATAGTTTCTGTTAGACACGTAAATGAGCGAATGATGTGGGTAGATTTGTCAGTTGGAGGAATTAGGACTAGAATTGTGTCCGTGTATTCACCATGTGAGGGTGCAGATGAGGATGAAGTTGACAAGTTTTATGAAGCATTGAGTGACATCGTAGTCAGGGTAAACAGCAAGGATAGAATAGTGCTAATGGGCGATTTCAATGCGAGAGTTGGGAATAGAACTGATGGATACGAAAGGGTGATTGGTAAATGTGGAGAAGATATGAAAGCTAATGGGAATGGGAAGCGTTTGCTGGACTTCTGTGCTAGTATGGGTTTAGCTGTTACGAATACATTCTTCAAGCATAAGGCTATTCACCGCTACACATGGGAGGCTAGGGGTACCAGATCCATAATAGACTATATCTTAACAGACTTCGAATTCAGGAAATCTGTTAGGAATGTACGAGTTTTCCGGGGATTTTTCGATGATAAATACCACTATCTGATCTGTAGTGAACTAAGTATCTCTAGGCCTAAGGTAGAGAAAGTGAAATCTGTCTGCAAACGAATAAGGGTAGAAAATCTCCAGGACGAGGAAATTAGACGGAAGTACATGGATATGGTTAGTGAGAAGTTTCGAACAGTAGACATTAAGCAGGTTCAGGACAAAGAAAGTGAATGGGTGGCATACAGGGATGCTGTAGTAGAAACAGCCAGGGAATGCCTTGGAACAACTGTGTGTAAAGATGGGAAAAGGCGAACATCTTGGTGGAATGATGAAGTGAGAGCAGCTTGTAAACGTAAAAAGAAGGCTTATCAGAAATCGCTCCAAACAAGGACCGAGGCAGATAGGGAGTTGTATGTAGATGAAAGAAACAGAGCGAAACAAATAATTGTTGAATCCAAAAAGAAGTCATGGGAAGATTTTGGTAACAACCTGGAAAGGCTAGGTCAAGCAGCAGGGAAACCTTTCTGGACAGTAATAAAGAATCTTAGGAAGGGAGGAAAAAAGGAAATGAACAGTGTTCTGATAATACAGGTGAACTCATAATAGATCCCAGGGAATCACTGGAGAGGTGGAGGGAATATTTTGAACATCTTCTCAATGTAAAAGGAAATCATCCTGCTGGTGTTGTGAACAGCGAAGATCAAGGGGAGGAGGAAAATGATGTTGGGGAAATTATGCTTGAGGAAGTGGAAAGGATGGTAAATAAACTCCATTGTCATAAGGCAGCAGGAATAGATGAAATTAGACCTGAAATGGTGAAGTATAGTGGGAAGGCAGGGATGAAATGGCTTCATCGAGTAGTAAAATTAGCGTGGAGTGTTGGTAAGGTACCTTCAGATTGGGCAAAAGCAGTAATTGCACCTATCTATAAGCAAGGGAACAGGAAGGATTGCAACAACTATCGAGGTATCTCATTGATTAGTATACCAGGCAAAGTATTCACTGGCATCTTGGAAGGGAGGGTGCGATCAGTCGTTGAGAGGAAGTTGGATGAAAACCAGTGTGGTTTCAGACCACAGAGAGGCTGTCAGGATCAGATTTTCAGTATGCGCAAGGTAATTGAAAAATGCTACGAGTGGAATAGGCAGTTGTGTTTATGTTTCGTAGATCTAGAGAAAGCATATGACAGGGTACCGAGGGAAAAGATGTTCGCCATACTGGGGGACTATGGAATTAAAAGCAAATTATTAAAAGCAATCAAAGGCATTTATGTTGACAATTGGGCTTCAGTGAGAACTGATGGCAGAATGAGTTCTTGGTTCAGGGTACTTACAGGGGTTAAACAAGGCTGTAATCTTTCACCTTTGCTGTTTGTAGTTTACATGGATCATCTACTGAAAGGTGTAAAATGGCAGGGAGGGATTCAATTAGGTGGAAATGTAGTAAGCAGTCTGGCCTATGCTGACGACTTGATCTTAATGGCAGATTGTGCCGAAAGCCTACAGTCTAATATCGTGGAACTTGAAAATAGGTGCAATGAGTATGGTATGAAAATTAGCCTATCGAAGACTAAATTGATGTCAGTAGGTAAGAAATTCAACAGAACTGAATGTCAGATTGGTGATACTAAGCTAGAACAGGTCGATAATTTCAAGTGTTTAGGTTGTGTGTTCTCCCAGGATGGTAATATAGTAAGTGAGATTGAATCAAGGTGCCGTAAAGGTAATGCAGTGAGCTCGCAGCTGCGATCGACTGTATTCTGTAAGAAGGAAGCCAGCTCGCAGACGAAACTATCTTTACATCGGTCTGTTTTCAGACTAACGTTGCTTTACGGGAGCGAAAGCTGGGTGGACTCAGGATGTCTTATTCATAAGTTAGAAGTAACAGACATGAAAGTAGCAAGAACGATTGCTGGTACAAACAGGTGGGAACAATGGCAGGAGGGTACTCGGAATGAGGAAATAAAGGCTAATTTAGGAATGAACTCGATGGATGAAGCTGTACGCATAAACCGGCTTCGGTGGTGGGGTCATGTGAGGCGAATGGAGGAGGATAGGTTACCTAATAGAATAATGGACACTGCTATGGAGGGTAAGAGAAGTAGAGGTAGAACAAGACGACGATGGTTAGACTCGGTTTCTAACGATTTAAAGATAAGAGGTATAGAACTAAATGAGGCCACAACACTAGTTGCAAATCGAGGATTGTGGCGACGTTTAGTAAATTCACAGAGGCTTGCAGACTGAACGCTGAAAGGCATAACAGTCTATAATGATAATGTATGTATGTATGTATCCGCTTTTAGTACCCAAAAATCTCGTTATCGCCTCTATTATGGTCTACATGATTATGCTGCTCTAACCCAGTGGTATTCAAACGTTTTGGCTGGTGTGTCCCCAAAATAATTTCTTTTTACCCTCGTACCCCCGAAGCACAAGTTTATTGCGATTATACCAGAAATAACAACTGTTTCTTGCTAAATGCCAAATAACATTAACTATAATCGTGATGATCGTCATCATTATCATCCAAAGCTTAGCTCGCTTTCACAGCGTCCCTGCATGTTTTGAGGAATGAAAGAGTTGTGCCCGGAGATACACGGGCGCTGGGATGATAGACAAGCAGCTATGCTGCTATAACATCATGCTCCCCAATACTACTACTACTGTTAATAATAATAATAATAATAATAATAATAATAATAATAATAATAATAATAATAATAATAATAATGAATTGTAGATATAGTAGTAGTAGTAGTAGTAGTAGTAGTAGTAGTAGTATGCGTGAATGGTCCCTTTCGGAACACACGAAGCTTTGTTTATGATTTCGTTTGTTTAGGATCCAGGATGCTTCCACATGTTCTCTTTTTGGTACTTAATTCTCTCTAGTAACTTCTCACCTTTCAATCTTCTTTCTATATATATTTCGACTCAAAACTTCTTCTGACTGAATTTGTGCGTTCTACATGTCCGTTTCTGTTTGTTGTGTCCAAGGTAAATTCTTCAGTTTATCAACTCTTTCAAGAATTTTGTTGGTTAGTCTGGTTTCTGCAAGCCTCTAATATGTCCATAAAATTTTAGCCTTCTTCTTTTCCTGAGGTCTGCCGCAGTATTAGATAATTTTCCTAAAGATTTCCGGGATTGGAGGTGGTATCCTTATTCCGTGTTCCGTGGTCCTGTATATATAATCACTGGGAGAATGAAACCTCCTAACTCCTTCGGAATAAACTTGACTGAAGAAATGCAGAACTGAGCGGTGAGGAACGGCCATAGAATTATTTCTGCCATTTTCAGTGCTTAATAACAGCCCAATTATTTGACCATTAGAGTCTTATTCCCCTGTTTTATGGACAGAATATCTTATATCCAGGGACATCGTCCACAACGTTTTCCTCGGCATCAAAATAACGGACAGTGCTTGGCTACATATCACACATTTATGGAAAAAGAGTAACCCCCAAGCACGAACTAAGCACCAAGAGGGTTGACTTAAGAACATTTACAAGTTCGTGCAAAACTCACGAGAGGTGCAAACTGACGCATATTTTAAAATGAATTGTTCAGAAAAGGGACTCTGTGCAGTGGTAGACAGAAACACTAAATCAGAATAAGATTTTATTTTCTGGAATGCTCACCGAAAACAGGTAGAAGCTACGATTAATTTGCGTAGAACTTGAGACGAACCCGCGTACCACAGTTTGAAGACCATCGCTCTAACCGACGCGAGCATTCTTTAACCCGCGAGTGGTCACTAGCCTAATTGTAACACGAGTGATCGCACGCAAGACTTTCTCGTACTTTAAACTTCACTTAAAATAAATATATCCTCTATAAATTTGCGGAGCGTAAGTGTGAAACGAATTACGGAAATGAGGCATAAATATTGCGTCGCACAGTTTAGATTAAAAAAAAAGATTATCCGTATATTAGAGAAACAAAATACTCCTTCATGGAAATTAAACATTAGTTCAGTCACATGAAATAACGTAATATTCACTAGAGTGCCGGGCTGAATGGCTCAGACGGTTAAGGTGTTGGCTGTCTGAGCCCTAGTTGACAGGTTCTAACCTAGTTCATTCCGGAGGTATTCGAAGGTGCTCAGATACGTCAGCCGTAGTTTTACTGGCATATCAAAGAACTCTATTTGGACAAAATTTAGGCACCTTGGCATCTGAGAAAATCGTAAAACGTAGTTAGTGGGACGTAAAACCCATAACATTGTTATTAATACATAACTTTCTAACAGTCGCAATACAAAAGCAAGAATAGATTACAATAGGTCTTCTCTCTAACATGTGAGTTAGCTGGAGTTTTTAAAACCGTTTATTTACCGGCATTCTTCCTCGACTCAATAATTTTCGAAGACTCGTTTATCAGTAATTGCAGATGGAGAACGTTACGCGTACGACTTATGTCAAACAATAACGCCTACAACAGGAGAAAGTTTCCCTCTCGACTTCAACGTAACACCAACGCCACTGGTCGCGCGATGAGAGAACCTCTCACACAGGGGGCACTAACTCGTACGAATCTTTGTTCCGACTAGAGGAGGGGATGCTTACCCTTCAAATGTGACTCGTCTTACACACGACGGTTATAAACTCAGCTAAAAGAGCGAACAGTCACCTCCCTTGTATCGCTAAGAAGTAAACTCATAATACAAAATGATGTGAGAGAAAATCTCATAAATATAGCGACCACTCCCGGGTTAACCGTCAAGTATGCAGTCAGCATAATAAAGGCGTCGTGCATGCTGCCTACTGCACACGGCGTTCCATAATGTACAAGATTTGAGCTTCCTCAACCGATTAGTTCAATGCAGCTCTCCATTCGTGTAAATCTTCGACCATGTTTAACATCCTGCTCCAAAAAAAAGCTCTGGTCAACTTTGTTTCCTACTGGCTACAAGCCGTAAAATGAACAGTGGAAGGGTCATATAAAATTAAATTGGTATAAGAAGAAATATGCATAGTCCGACTCATTGGCTGAAAGGTCAGCGTTGAGGCTTTCGGTTCAGAGGGTCCCAGGTTCGATTCCCGGCCGGGTCGGGAATTTTTATCGCATCTGATTAATTCTTCTGGCTCGGGGACTGGGTATTTGTCCCAATACTTTCCTCTTTATATTCACACAACACACTACACTACCAACCACCACAGAAACACGCAATAGTGATTACATCCCTCCAGATAGCATTGGCGCCAGGAAGGGCATCCGGCCGTCAAATAGGACCAGATCCACATGTGCGACACAGTTCGCACACGCGAGCCACCAGGTGTGGGAAAAGCGGTAGAAAAAGAAGGGGAAGAAGAAGGGGAAGAAGAAGGAGAAGAAGTAGAAGTAGAAGAAGAAGAAGAAATGTGCACAAAGGATGTGTTCTTTAAAGCCCGCATATTTACTCAGCAACGATATTCAAAGCAGTTCTCGAGAATGCAACTGGTAGTGTTAAAGTGAATGGAGAGGTCATCCACAATATAGGACATGCTGATAACACAGACCTGCTTGAAGATTCAGACCTTCGATTACAGGATTAACTGGTAGATAAATAATTAAAGTCTATATTTTTTTTGCTTAGGGCTCTTATACATAACCTCGCGTGACTGATAAAAAAAAAGCAAAGTAAAATCATCTCCCTACAGGCCATCAAGGGCCTTGGAATGGTGGAAGGTAAAGGCTTCCACTATCCGTAACCCCTGAATTTTATGGGGTAGAGTGGATAGCTCTAAAACTTCGACCCAGGAATTAACCTGGTAATCATTTCTTTTGTAGGCTGAGTGAACCTCAGGACCATATTCACCTCCAAAAGTGGGAATCTCGTTTCTTAAATGTTTGTACACCGGGCGAGTTGGCCGTGCGCATAGAGGCGCGCGGCTGTGAGCTTGCATCCGGGAGATAGTAGGTTCGAATCCCACTATCGGCAGCCCTGAAAATGGTTTTCCGTGGTTTCCCATTTTCACACCAGGCAAATGCTGGGGCTGTACCTTAATTAAGGCCACGGTCGCTTCCATCCAACTCCTAGGCCTTTCCTATCCCATCGTCGCTATAAGACCTATCTGTGTCGGCGCGACGTAAAGCCCCTAGCAAAAAAAAAATGTTTGTACTTTCTGTCGGGGAATTAAAACCGCGTCCTTCCGGGTGAACATACCACGCCTTTAACACCTCGGCCATGTAGCTCCTGTCACATGACTGACAACGGTGTAAACTCAGCAGTGAAAAAAATAAGAAATGCGACACCACTGAGAAACCGAGCGAGTTGGCCGTGTGGTTAGGGTCGTTTGCCTAAAAGCTTGCATTAAAGATATAGTGGATTGGAATCCCACCGTCGCCAACTATGAAGATGCATGGTTTCCGTGGTTTCCCCGTTTTCACAGCCAAACGCTTGGGCTGTACCTTAATGAAGGCAAAGGACGCTACCCTTTCTCATCCTTCGATGTGTTAGTGTGACGTTAAACCACTAGCAAAAATAAATAAAATATCATCAACATCTGTTTACCCTCAGGTTCGGCTTTTCCCTCGGACTCAGCGAGGGATCCCACCTCTACCGCCTCAAGGGCAGTGTCCTGGAGCTTCAGACTCTTGGTCGGGGGATACAACTGGGGAGAATGACCAGTACCTCGCCCAGGCGGCCTCACCTGCTATGCTGAACAGGGGCCTTGTGGAGGGATGGGAAGATTGGAAGGGATATACAAGGAAGAGGGAAGGAAGCGGCCGTGGCCTTAAGTTAGGTACCATCCCGGCATTCGCCTGGAGGAGAAGTGGGAAACCACGCAAAACCACTTCCAGGATGGCTGAGGTGGGAATCGAACCCACCTCTACTCAGTTGACCTCCCGAGGCTGAGTGGACCCCGTTCCAGCCCTCGTACCACTTTTCAAATTTTCGTGGCATAGCCGGGAATCGAACCCGGACCTCCGGGGGTGGCAGCTAATCACGCTAAACACTACACCACAGAGGCGGCATAAATAAAATAAAAAAATAAAAAATGAGGAATTTACTGGAAGGACCGTTAATGAAATAATTATTACCTTGGAAATACTCGGCTTAAATTCTCATACTGTTACCCAGAATTGCCCGTAACAATTTTTCATTGCCCTGTGATAGTGAAATAGTGTATGGGTTTTAGTACCGGGAGTGTCCGAGGACATGTTCGGCTCGCTAGGTGCAGGTCTTTTGGACACCCTTAGGCGACCTGTGTGTCATGATGAGTATGAAATGATGAAGACAACACATACACCCTGCACCCGTGCCAGCGAAATTAACCAATGATTGTTAAAATTCCCAACCCTGCCGGGAATCGAACCCGGGGCCCCTGTGACTAAAGGCCAGCACGCTAACTATTTAGCCATGCAGCTGGACACCCTGAATAAAGTTCGAGCGACACTTTTATTGGCAGATAAAAATGGGCGAGGTGAGAACAACTGGAAGTGAGATTATACAAACACAGGAACATCCTGCAATGAATCGTGAACTGAAGGAAGACACACATTTTCTTGCAGAAGATTCAACATCTGAAAAGTAATGTTCTTCCGTTTCCGTATCTTATTCACATTTAATCTCTTTTTAAGAGAGCAGAATTCATATTTTCCTCCTTTTCGTTGAACGCGTTCGTAACTGGAATTTTATTAAGCCTCGTATATCATTCATCGTTTTTTAAAGCTTCTTTTTGTCTCATTGTAGTTCTCTCGCCTACAGTTCATTTTTATTATTTGTATTTGTCTTTCTTTTGTGTGTAAGTTAGATGGACGTGTTTCTCTAAAAAAACACCTCAGTCTCTGCTCTGTGTAAAGTCAGCTTAACACGACTGGGCTCTCGCCTGCAGCGTGATAAATTCCAATTAAGTCGTGAAGTCAAAGTATAAAGCGCTTTCAAAAGTCGATGAATAGAGCATCTGGAACACAGCTTTAATGCTTGCCATTCATGGTGCAGATTATGGTGACAGGGCTAAGCCCTTCATTGCGCACAGCAGAATCTCTTTCATGATATTTGCATTAGCGCTTTATTTTATACATCCACTCGCGTTACCTTTAGGGTCGTTTACCTCGAATATATTTGATAAAATCTTAAAACATACATAAACCTCAACACAAGTCTGGATTGCTATACGTCGGATGAATTACAATTCACAAGTTTAATAATAATAATAATAATGTTATTATCTTTACGTCCCTCTATTTACTTTTACGGTTTTCAGAGACGTCAATGTATCGGAATTTAGTCCCGCAGGAGTTCTTTTACGTGTCAGCAAAATCTACTGACACGAAGATGACGTATTTGACCACGTGCAAATACCACTGGACTGAGCCAGGTTCGAACTTGAAAAGTTGGGATCAGAAAGCCAGTGCCTCAACCATCTGAGCCACTCAGCCCGGCAATTCACAACATTCGGAGTATGTTTTTGTTATTACATGATGTAAACAAACAAGTTTCTTTCACTGCGCCCGTGTGCAGTCTTTTTTTCACGTCATGCGGAAGGTACAAACTCCTGAAACGAGCCATCTCACAATATCCTCGTTCAATTAGTAAAGAAATTATTATTGATTGACTAGTTATATCAATAGTGGAGTTTGAGACGTCGGGCGAGGCAGAAATGAGGCTTCACATTATTCTTAACTTCATTGTGAAATAAAATAAAAAGACATATCAATCTTACATATCCATGTTCAGGAAGGCTCGTTTTTCAAATTAAGAGCAAAAAATATATAATCTAAATTTCCGTCCTATTCACGTACCCTTAATACCTGACACTTATATAATCTTATAAGAGGACAATATATTGTACGATTATTGAAATCTCAGAGACTGGCTTGTTTGAGACATGTGGAGCATATGGAGGAGGTGGACGGGGATGGGATGGGGAGGAAAACGGTAAAATAAGTGTGCTATATGAAAGGATTATTGGAAAAGGAAATAGATGAAAGTCAAGGAAACATTGGCTGGAGCATGTGGACCTTGAAAAGATGTAAGATGATAGGAGAAACTGAACAAGAGAGATTTATGGGACACTATTACGAGGAAGTTCAAAATCCACACAGGGCTGCAGAGAAGGAAGAAAATAAGAGGAATAACAAGATAAAAGAAAAGATGAAGAATTATTCGGTTTAATTCATGTCTTATATTTGTTCATGTCTGTTGAGTATTGAATAAATTAAATGTAATTTGCAAACAAAAATGAAATGGCGTATGGCTTTTACTGCCGGGAGTGTCCGAAGACATGTTCGGCTCGCCAGGTGCAGGTCTTTCGAGTTGACTCCCGTAGGCGACCTGCGCGTCATGATGAGGATGAAATGATGATGAAGACAACACATACACCCAGCCCCCGTGCCATTGGAATTAACCAATTAAGGTTAAAATCGCCGACCCGGCCGGGAATCGAACCCGAGACCCTCTGAACCGAAGGCCAGTACGCTGACCGTTCAGCCAACGAGTCGGACATTTGCAAACAGTTCTACGCCCTTTACTACCCACTGCACCAATATGTTGAGTCTTGAGCCCGGAGGATGTTTGGATCCTCAATAGCTCCACAATCAGTTGTTACAAACAGCCTAGGGGTCACTGAAGAAGTGTACTGTACTAGGGAAACTAGGGGTGAGGTAGTTTGTAGTTTGATTTTCTCTGTGTCAGAAGGTGTTGTTATCTACCAGTCAGCTAAGTCGACTGAAATTCATCTTTACAGTGACCCTATCAGTGACATTTTCACACCATTCATCACGGGGACTGGTTGTTCCACTCATAACTCAGTCACATTTACATAAAGTAAAAGATGAGGCTGAGGCAGGTCAATAAAAGTAACACATTTGTTCTAGCCCATACAGTGCAATGTAAACACTATGACTCACAATAAATGGATCTGGATTTCCATTGCACACAATTCTTCTTCTTCTTAATAATAATAATAATAATAATAATAATAATAATAATAATAATAATAATTTTCACGATTTAAAAAGCCTGAAGAGCTAAATTGTTTTAACATCTATTTAGTAAACCAGTAATCTAATATATTCTGAATAACCGTAAAATACAAAGTCATGCACTAAAGAAGAAACACTTCATCCAGCTCTTTCAGGTGGTAGTGTTCCGAGAACGAATGTGACATTACCACGCATTAGACCTACGCTGACGCGCTAAATAATATAAGCACTTGATCGCTTATCGCCGGAAATCCGAGCAATCCGTTTGCCAACCTCTTTGATAAAATTAACGTTTGCAGTCGATGAAATTAAATTATGGTTTCCTTCTGGGAACTTCATATTGATATATGCCTACAGGTCAAGGGCAGGCATTTATACAAGTGAAGCATGTGCTTCTCCTTGTGCACCTTCACTGCACCGGACGAGTTGGCCGTGCGGTTAGGAGGCTTGTAGTGGCGTCTCAAGGACGCCCTTGCCGCCAGCGTCTTGGAAATGTGTAGTAATATAACTCATGAGCCCACTGATACACTGGGGCAAAACTCTGGTAATATCACGATTGAAAAATTCAAAAAAAAAAAATTAACATTTGTCATCCATGAAATAAAATTATGGTTTCTTTCTGGGAACTTAATTTTTGAGATAAATAATAATAATGATATCGGTTTTATATCCCAATAAATACTTTTACGATTTTGGAGGATGCCGAGGTGCTAGAACTTCGTGCTGTGGGATTTCTTTTACGTAGCGGTAAATCAACCTACATGCGGCTGGCGCATTTGATCACCTTCAAATACCACCGAAGTGATACTGCATTGAGCTCACGAATTTTGGCTCAGAAAGCCACTTAGTCTGGCTCAAAACGCAAATTTGTAACTTGTTAATCATAGCGGTGATTAACCTACTTTAATAATAGGTATGTTCGTCACGCATGCATCAAGTTATTCTTGTGCTGCCTGCTTCCGGAGAGAGGATGGACGCCGTGAAGTGGACCCATACACTTCGATAGCATTAATATCTGCGAACGGTTAAGCCAGTCCATTAGGACGATATCGTATCTTCAATGATGCTGACACGCCGTCATATTAAGATAATATCTTTGATTATTTGTTGCTGGTTGTGCTGATTATTTTAAGGGTAAGTACAACTATGTGACCATCCTTCTGTCCGGCTCCATGGCTAAATGGTTAGTGTGCTGGCCTTTGGTCACTAGGGTCCCTGGTTCGATTCCCGGCATGGTCGGGAATTTTAACCATAATTGGTTCATTCCCCTGGACGGGGACTGGATGTATGTGCCGTCTTTATCATCATTTCCTCATCACGACGCGCAGGTTGCCTACGGGAGTCAAATAGAAAGACCTGTACTAGGCCAATCCGGAGATCACACGCCATTAAAAACCATCCTTCTTTCTTTACTCTAATCAGATGAAGAATTACAAGAGTTTCAAACTTTCGAGGTAAGAGATTATGGGTAAATGGAAAGGAAATCATGAAGAAAGGCGTGAAAACCAAGGACACCCTAAACCTCGTACAACTAATATTGCCGGGATCCAAACAGAATAAGGGCTGACGAAAGGAGTTTGGATAGGGAAAACACGATATTTTGAGCATCTTCCGGTAGCACCACATCCCGAAGGCATCAGTCGAAATCTGGCATATCCTAGACAAAAGTGATGACAGTTGGGAAAAAACCTAATAGGACTGGATGTCACTTGGTAAACATAAAACATGAACAGAGTGGGTCGTTTGAAGTAATTAAGATGCATATTTTTTTTTTGCTAGTTGTTTTACGTCGCACCGACACAGATAGGTCTTATGGCGACTATGGGACAGGGAAGGGCTAGGAGTGGGAAGGAAGCGGCCGTGGCCTTAATTAAGGTACAGCCCCAGCATTTGCCTGGTGTGAAAATGGGAAACCACGGAAAACCATTTTCAGGGCTGCCGACAGTGGGGTTCGAACCTACTATCTCCCGAATACTGGATACTGGCCGCACTTAAGCGACTGCAGCTATCGAGCTCGTTAAGATGCATATTCTTCCAGTTGGGCGGTACGGTAAGAGTGAAACCGAAACAACGTGTTATAAGACGAATGCCACGAGATTGCAGATGCAATGAACGGTGTTCTGTCAGAAATAAGTCAGTTCATGGATGAAATATTTTTTTTTACATCTATTTGTTTCCAGACCGACTCCCCTGTACGGGATTGATATCTGGGTATACTCAGGATATTTCCTTCATGAACTGAATGTAATGGACATTGAGGGAGTGAAAATGATTCCTGGTAAAAACAGATGGGAAAAATGTCAGGAAGGTACTCGTAATGAGGGGACAAATGTTAAGAATGAACTCGACTGATTATGCTGTATACAGGGTGAAGCGAAATTCGCGCACTCGGGCGTCGCAGCGCGACTCCTCACATTCCAGCAATTAAAAAATGTCTCTCAAAAAAGTTCGTCCTGCGAGTATATCCGGCAGAAAAAGAACGTTTAAGAGTGGCAATCTGGCAACACTGTAACCACATATAGGGTAACTACCTATGTCAGCACATATGAGCCGTGCTGTACAGTTGGTGCACTGGGTAGAGTTTTAGGTTAGCAAGCAGGAGTTCTAGGGTTCGATCCTGGGTTGTGGCGCACTTTTTTATTTGCTAATTTCCATCGGACATTACATATTGTAATACAGTAAGACACCGTTTCTTAGGTCACATATATCCTACATTTACAAAATTTAGTAACGCTGAACACGTTGTAACGCATCTAGTAGATGAAGTGGTGCGAATATATTCACGCCCACGACGTGGATAGGGCGTCTTTTAAAGCTGACCAATGAAAACGAATGTTCGATTTCTAGGATCGTAGTATGTAAGTGAAAATGGTTTCTAGAGGACGCGCTGCAATCGCTGTTAACGATTAAGATGCCAGATACCATACCACCTGGACTACATTTACGAAATAAAAAACATACGCCTCAAACCAGGATCGATACCCCTTGACCTCCTGCATGCTAACCCAAAACTCTATCCACTGCACAAACTGTACAGAACGACTATTGTGTGCTGACAGAGGTAAATACCCTACATGTGGTTACAGTGTTGCCAGATTGCCACTCTTCAACGTACTTTTTCTGCCGGATATACTCGCAGGAGGAACTTTTGTGACATATTTTTTTTTTATTGCAGGCATGTGAGGAGTCGCGTTGCGACGCCCGAGTACGCGAATTTCGCTTCACAATGTATAAAACAGCTTCAGTGGCGAAGCACGTGAGATGGATATAGAAGGATAGGGTATATGGACTATGGAGGGTAAAAGAAGCAGAGAGGGACGAAGTCGAAGAAGGTTAGACTCAGTTTTTAATTATTTAAATGTAGGCGGTGTAAAACTAAAGGAGGCCACGGATATAATTGCAAAGAATTATGGAGGGGTATAGTTGTTCGCAGAAGTCTGCAATTCGAACAGTGAAAGGCGTAACAATCTATGTATACTTGGAGGTCAGAAGCAAAGTGAACCGGGTATAGGTTATAACCGTTAGTGGATTGGTCATACTGATAAATACATTGAAAATATAATTCCATATCTCGCGCCGTTGTTATTTTATCGGCTGCTGAAGTTAGCCAATCAGATCGCTTCTCGGGCTTTGTGATGCGGTGTTGATAAATCTGCATGTGATTTAAGACCCGGCTTAAGAGCCATGCAGAGAAATCAGCGTCAAGCGTCAAACACCAGCATACCATGGGTTTTTTGCCGGTGTCACCATTCCGTACTTCCTATGGCGCTATTCTGTCAGCTCGGAGGTCCGTGTTCAAATCCCTCCCCTGGCGAAGTGTTTTCTTCCATTGTTTTAAGCCACGTGGTTTCGCACCCATCTACACAGAAAGTGGAGTCTCTGGGTTCCCATTTCAAGTTATCTGCCTCCCTCATCATATTGAAAAACATATAGGTTAATCCATTTTCAATAGATAAATATCGCATATATTACAGTATATCATATTCGTGGCTTCATTAAACGAGGACTAGAAGACCATTTTACGACTCTAATAGCTTAGTAGACTGTTCATTGCTTGGTTTTTATATTTTTTCTCAAAAGTGTGTCAAATGATAAGATATAGTGTAGAAAGTACAAAATTAACTTAAAATTGACAAATGGAGCTCTATCTAACGCATAAGGGATTGAGATACGACAGTATGTTATAGGACCAAAGTTGTAGATCTCTCGAAATTGAAAGGCGATTTTGTGATACGACTTACCGTTAGGCCACCAATTAGTATGTTTTATTAAAATATAACCCAATGTACACACCCTTCATAACTTTCACAGCAAGATACGAACAACAAAAGAAGAAAACGTAATGGACGGATCAAACGTGGACGATTTGAGCCGCGATAAATCAAACTTATTTTAAATAAAACTAATTTAGTAAAACAAATAAATTCACCTAATACGAAATAAAATATTGCACGAAATAGCTACTACAGTGATAAACATACGTTAATTGTTTCGAAATAGGTAACTTTTTACAAGTTGTTTTACGTCGCACAGACCCAGATAGGTCTTATGGCGACGATGGGATAGGAAAGTGCTAGGAGTGGGAAGGAAGTAGCCGTGGCCTTAACTAAGGTACAGCCCAGCATTTTCCTGGTGTGAAAATGGGAATCCACGGAATAGCATTTTCGTGGCTGCTGACAGTGCGGTTCGAATCCATTATCTCCCGAATGCAAGCTCACAGCTGCAGTATACTAACCGCACGGCCAACTCGCTCGGTATATATAACTTTCCGCGGCTGTTGCATAAATAACTGTTTCAAATTAATTATCAGTATGACCAACCCTCTAACGCTCATATACAAGGTTCACATGGTACTCGACCACCACCACACATATCGCACCTCGGGAAGAAGAGGGCCACAAATGCAAAAATGATACTTCTGAGAAAACTGCTATATATGAATGTAAAAATATATTTAAAACAAAAACCAAACCCCACGGCGCAACAGCCTCGACGAGCCATGGCCTACCAAGTGACCGTGGCTCAGCCCGAAGGCCTGCAAATTACGAGGTGTCGTGTGGTCAGCACGACGGATTCTCTCGGCCATTATTCTTGGCTGTCTAGACCGGGGCTGCCGTCTCACCGTCAGATAGCTCCTCAATTGTAATCACGTAGGCTGAGTGGACCTGGAACCAGCCCTCAGATGCAGGTAAAAATCCCTGACCTGTCCGGGAATCTAACCAGGGGCCTCCGGATATGAGGCAGGTACGCTACTCCTACACCACGGGGCTGGCTTAAAATATATTAAACGTGTATAAAATACACAATATATAACATATAAAAATATATTAAAAACTGAATTTACTAGAATTTTAAATGTTATGTTGCAATTATCTCAGAAGTATCATTTTGCGCTTGTGGTCCCCTTCTTTCCAAGGAGCTATGTATTGAACATATGATGTAAATTACATGGCCTAATAGCTGAATTTCCGGTCAATATGAGCATAATTGTCGATCGGTTAGAGATACAAATATCATTCGTTACATAACCGCGAGCTGCATGTGAACATTCTGTAATTCTCTCATCCCCATACACAAGCTCGTTTCCGCAATGGAGTGCACCGTCTGTCTCCCACGCAGGTGATGTGAGAGAATTAACAGACAGACGAGACGGGTCCCTTTCATTGCGGTGTGGGTTTTCTCTCTACACTTAACACTTCTGCGTTGGTCAAACTAGACTTTGTGAGGAACTCACTTTACTTTCCTGCCAAACATCCTGTAATCCCACATCTTTTGAGTGTTCACAGCAATCATGGAAGTATAATAATTATAATATGCTTGGCGAGAAGAGAGACTTTTCGCTCTTCTTTTCAAATAGATGTCATGTGGCGAGTGAGAGGTAAGGAACAGGATACAGTTATTCCCAAATTTAGTAGATATTCGCAGGGCTCGAATGAAACTAAGCTGCATGATCAGAATAATTTTACAAAGAGGACTTAGGAGAGCCCAAGAACCAAGGCAGATAGGGTAGGAATTTTCTTCCGTCGCCGAAAACCTTTGGTGAGTTTGTACGACGTTAAACCACTAGGAAGTAACTTTCTTCATCCTGTTGGAATTAATTCTTCGGTGCTGTACAAATAATATACAAACAGTGTCATTTTAGTCACGTTAATATTGTTCGAGGAGCCACCCAGTAAGTGCACGTGGAAAGAAAGGAAACAGAAGTGGCAGCAAATTCAACAAAAGTTGAATGAAGGGAAAAGTGAAAACCAGTCCTTTAAGGGAAAGGAAATCCTGTAGAACAAGTGTGTTCGACAGGGAAAGAAAAATATAAAAGATGCAAGAATTTTTGAAAGGGTTTTAGTGTATTTTTAGTCAGAACAACAGCAGCTATCGGGCGAGTTGACCGTGCGCTGTGAGCTTGCATCCGGGAGATAGTGGGTTCAAACCCCACTGTCGACAGCCCTGAAGATGGTTTTCCATGGTGTCCCATTTTCACACCAGGCAAATGCTGAGGCTGAACCTTAATTAAGGCCACGACTTCTTCCTTCCCACTCCTAGGCCTTTCCTATCCCATCGTCGCCATAAGACCTATCTGGGTCGGTGCGACGTAAAGCAAATTCTAATAAAACAGTTCTATCTTCATCTGGTTATAACACTTAATTTCATAAAGAAACCTGAAGTACCATTTCTAATGAAGTTTCATTTTTTTAGATTAAAATTACTAACGTAGGGCATTCATGTGTCATCCAATAAGGAGAACACGAAGTCTGCTCTTAGAGTATAGGGGTTTAATCGCCGTTCTTCGGTTATCCTAAATGGTACTCCTGCGGGTTTCTATACGCCCAAAAAGCGAATGTCTGGAACTTAGTGGTGATATACATATCACTGTCCGAGTCGTAACAATCGCTGTTACGGGAGCATGCAAACATATTAATAGAACAGGTCATCCGATAATTTCAAAACTCGATAGCCCACAGGACTGACGCCCTGTTCATAAAATGGTCAATAAAATAGCAACTAAGTGCAAAGTGTTCATGTCACGATCAATGTAACTACGGCAACGCTAATTTGGTTATGTCTCTTCTCTGTGGGTCCTCGGTAACCTTGCTACAGTTTCGAACAGTGAATGGCTCATCCCATTTGTCTGTGTTACGAGTATGATCTAACTACTTTAAGCGGTTTGTAAAATGGTACTATTTTTGCTTCAGTTCACTTTACCCCTTCGGGCTTCTTCCCATTTTAACAATTTTACTCGTGGTAGCCCAATATAGTCTCGTTTCTATGTTGCATACACATATCCCTGGAAGTTACTACATCGTTTTAAACATTCATAATGTATTTGTCTTTAGTAACATTGTTACATTTCAAAGCAAAATATACATGATCTTTACGACGAAAATTGGCTCATATTACATCGGCACATTCAATATCTTCATATTGTAAGCTAATACAGTACGTCAAATATGTAGGCTACTGTTGCAGTCCAGGATATAAAATCTTGTTCTACGTTTATTCATCGTGAAAGATTCGTAATATTAATGAGCGAGTTTGCCTCATCGTCGTCAACAGTACCAAGTGTATTGTGTGCGTCATTTCTGCTAACAATTTTCCTGCCCGACAATGATGACTACAGGTGCAAAAGAACAAATATTTAATTTTAGATATTTACAAATATATTCATATTTTATACAATGTCCGACTCTTCGGCTGAATGTTCGACATTGAGGCCTTCGGTTCAGAGGGTCCCGGGTTCGATTCCGACCCGGTCAGGGATTTTAATCGCGCGGGATTAATTATTCTGTGTCGGGGACTGGTTTTCTGTATTTATCCCAACACTATACTCATCATATTCAGACAACACACACACTCTACCAACCACTAAAGAAACAAGCAATAGTAATTACATCCCTCTACATAGGGTTGGCGTCAGGAAGGGCATCCGGCTGGAAAACAGGCCCAAATCCAATTGTGCGACAGTTCACACCCGCGACCCCACAAGGTGTGATAAAAGTGGTAGAAGAAGGTTCATATTTTATACAATCACGAATACGGAGAATGTATTAGATTTCCATACTTTACAAATCTTGCACATCACTGCACTGTCTATTTTTTCATGGTTTCTGAAAACTACTCTCACGGCAATCATCGTAGCTAAAACACTTAGCCTCATTAGAGTAATTGAACTTTATGTAAATTCACGCCTACATGTCTATCAATAATGCACACATTTGGAATTAACTGGATCTTGGACAGGAAAGAAATCAGGCTCGTACAATAAATTACGTGCAAGACATAAACATATTGGTTTCCTACTCTGCTCATTAACTTCAACGTCAGATCTAAGTAGGGTATGGCAATGAATATTGTAAGTACCAGTACTACTTCTGCATGTTCTTAACCTCTAGCAACCCTATATATGACATGATACGTCACGTGCTTTTTCTTTCTCTGGCTCAGATAATTAGTGTAACTTGTGGTGACCTTTTGCATCATATATAATGTTTGTAATTGCTGTGTCTTCTTCTATTACAAGGTATAGATGGTTGCACGATGTAAATTAAAACGTGGTATAGTCTCCAATGTATCATATATAACACAACCAAAAATAACCCTAGAACCCCTCTACAAAATACTCCAAAAATACTGTTTTTACATGTATGTCGTATTTTGCCCCTTAAGATCAAACTAAACAGAAAAGAAATTAAACTGACATAAAAGTGTTCCCACTCCCCATAGGAGCCCCAAAGGACCGCGTGGCTAAACGTTTATTCCACCCGTCCACTCACACCTAAAACGTTACTTGTTTTCAATTTTGTCATATTTTCTTATCTAAGAGCCCATTAAACAAATATTTGTTTAAATGTCTGAGTTTGTCCTTGGGTTTTTATAAGTTAATATATTCTTCAATGTAAAGCAAAGACATCACTACATTCCCGTGAGGACTTCCTCCTCATATTTCAAGGTGACAAATCCATTTATTCCACTGATATAATCAGATTCTCCAGTTTCACTACACGTGGTATTCTTCTTCTTCCGCTACTTATTATGATTACTGTCACTTGTTCAAAATCAATGCATTTAATTTATTTTTGCCCAGTAAGTGAATTCATTCAATCCAAGTGAAAGCTCTTAATTAAGAGATCAACAAGAGTGAAACAAAGAATCGCACTCGATGTGTTCGCCTTGCCAGAGGAAGCCAAATAGATCTCACTAGCGAGTTGATGAAATCAGGAGCGTTATTGAATTAGGAT
This sequence comes from Anabrus simplex, assembly GCF_040414725.1. NCBI lineage: Eukaryota > Metazoa > Arthropoda > Insecta > Orthoptera > Tettigoniidae > Anabrus > Anabrus simplex. Next base: position 353,240,706 of record NC_090268.1, on the reverse strand, counting down.
AGAATGTGTGTCAAGCCGCCAGTCCGCAGCTGAGCCTCGTCTGACTTCCTCTTGCTTATGCAAGGCTCCCCCAACAAAGCATTAACTATTTACAACATAAAAGCCCTTTTTTTGTAATTTCAGATTTTCGGAAAAACTTCTTCCTTAGGATTCGCTAGGAAATTTCTGGTCACTATTTCTGCACTATCACTGTTTACGAGCTACAGGGACGCAAATTTGCAGCTTATTAAGGTTTCTTGTCGGAGAATCTTTTGTTCACGTTTTGGAACCTGACCCCACTGTACCCCTCTAGTGGCATTGATTCCAAACTACTCATGTGCATTCCTGGAAAGACAGTTAATGAATTAAGTCTTTAAAATAATGGAAAATATTTATTTTGCAGTTTCAGAATTTTTCGGAAATTTTCCTCCTTTTTTTCAGCCCCTATGGAATTTTTGTTCACCGATATTCCTGTGTCTTTGCGGCTAAGAGTTCACTTGCATGGAGACCTACAGCTTTCTAGGTTTTCTATTCTTTGACATATTTAATTTCTGGCTATTATACATGAGGGGAAATGGAAATTGCAACACCACGATGGAATAGGTCATTCATGTTATTGAAAAAATGGAATGGTTACAGGTAGGTACGTAAACGTTACGGCTTTTAGCCTAATCAGTTTGTTTATACGGCCCTCGGTGAGCCAACTTTTGTATGTAAAACAAAGCAGATCTTACCTGACGTGTAGTCTGTGAGGTGTTCTGAAATGAAGTGCTCGCTCGTGAAATATGTCTCTTCGACGAGTACGTCAGGATATGAAAAATTGTCACCGGTTGAGAACATGGATAATTGGTGAGTGGATTATCTGTGAGTGAATAAGGTGGCCATATGCATCTACGGTACAACGTACAAGGCAGCAGTTGTCAAGTGGAGGGACTCATGATCGAAGAACTGAGACAGGTCAAACCTTAAGGAAAATAGTGTGGGAGAATGTTCCGGCAGACCACCCACCAACAGTAGTGGACTGTGGCAGCACACACTACACGAGAAACAAATAGCAATTGTTTGAATGCAACTGGCATACGATCCCATGTCCTTAAGGTAAGTATTCCCCTGACTAAGCAACATCATCGCGCTGGGTTGGCTTGGTGTCGGAAACGGTCACGCCGACGCGACGAATGGCATAGCACCATCTTTAGTGATAAATCATGCTTTGATCGTTGCAGTCGTGTCCGATGGCGTACCAAGGAGAGGGGGCGCGTCAGTTTCTTTGTTGCCAAGATACACGGACCCAACACCAAACATTACATTCTAGGGAGTTATTGCTGGAGTTCATGTGAAATCGCCATTAGTGATTGTTGAGGGCAGAATGACAGCTCGACAGTATGTGGACAGGATTGCTATTTTAGCGGTTATCTCTTTGCTGACGACCGTTGAAAATGGTGTTTTTCAGCAAGACATTGCTCGCCCTAACTCTGTCGACGTCTCCAGGGAACTCTCCTAGGTATTACGCTATTACAGAGACCCGCCAGGTGCCTGGATCTAAGCACTACTGAACATCTGAGGTACATAATGGTAGACACCTATGCAAGTCACCGTTGCCACCCCGAAATATTTCAACAATTTTGCTCCCATTGTAAGGCAATATTCTTTCGAAAGGTATATCGGTGAAACTATCAGGAGTAAACGATGAAGAGGAACATACACGTAATGCTTATAGAATCTCTGGGTTTGACCTCCAGCGTCTTCAGTAGTCTAAGAGTTCCACAGTCCAACCCGCAAAATTGTAAGACTAGTACAAGAATACGGTATTCTTGCCTGTCACCCAATCACTGTTGATATCAGCAAGCTGTAAGGAAAGAAAAGCAGATCTATTCTAAGGTAATAAAGGTACGAAACCACTTCAGCAGTTTAACACCTATGGAGACAAATCTTCTGGTGCTGTGTCATTGTAGAAATCTGGTAAAATTAATTGAGTTGAAATGCTGTGGCCATTTTATTTTGGTATCATCCAAGTATTCACATAAGATTAATGTAGACTACCTATCTATCAATTTTAAGCTTCTCGTATTAGGGTATCTAGATTGTGGATATCGAATCACTATTGAAGGTTCCGCGGCTAGAATAACCTTCTCCACCAAAGTCAATATTTTCCTTCTGTCTTGCATTGTATGATCAGTTGTGTCAGGCTGTACATTAAATGTCTTTTCGGAAGTTGTGATCTAATTAGGCTCCTTTTTTAAGTTTTTATGACGGTTAGGACTTCACATAATTTCTCTGTACGATGAAGTATAAATACGCATTAACTTCCTCCAAAAAATCTCGCCAGGTGTCTGGATCTAAGCACTACTGAACATATGAGTACATAAGGGGTGGACACCTATACAACTCACCTCTGCTCCCGTTGCAAGGCAACATTCTTTCGAAAGGTAGTTCCTAATAAACGTGTACAATGTCGACATACTTAGTACACTCCTTAAGTGACGAAGTTATGGAGATGGATTGCAGCACTATGATGTACAAAATACGGATAACATTTCAGAAAACTTGTTTTTTGCTATTTGCTTTACGTCGCACCGGCACAGATATGTCTTATGGCGACGATGGGATGGGAAAGGCCTAGGAATGGGAAGGTAGCGGCCGTGGCCTTAGTTAAGGTGCAGCCGCAGCATTTGCCTGGTATGAAAATGGGAAACCAAGGAATTTCAGAAAACTAGAGGAATGAAAAATAGATATCAGCAGTCTTCACTCAAGAACATTCTTCTGTGATATTTTCATCTGAATAATAATTAAAAATGTTACACTCACAGATCGTATCCTTACATCAAACATTTCACTCTATATCTAGATAGATGCCTTATAATACCGTTAAAACAAGTACTTAAACGAGTATAAGTACGTGTAAGAAGGAGTTGCGTGAATTCAGGCAATAACAGTTCCAGTTACCTTATTTTACTGCCAGGACCCGTAGATTATTCTTTGAAGGCAATATTTTGCTCTATGGAATTAAGGCGACACTCAGGAGATGAAAATCGAGATTTTGATCATTTTGGAGAATTTTTTTAAATGGCTGAAATTGAAAGGATTGGGTTTATTTTTCTTGTCACGAAGGTATTCCGCTGAATTCAAACAATTTATCACTGTAATAGTGCTTTGTTGGCCAATTGAAATTTTACATTTAAATCCAATTTTTCTTCCAAATTATTTTGCCAAATGTAAAAAAAAATGTATGGTATATAATGAGCTATATTAAAAAACATGCATATGGAATTTTTGATTGCAGAATTATTTCAAGGAATAGGGATTTTTAAGTCCAAAATCTTAGAACGTAAAAATTACACAAACTTCAGTACGATATATCTCCTTATTTAAATTATGTGCAGAAAAATCGATACGTAGTGCTTTTAAAGAAGTGTTATCTACGTAATTACGAATTTACATTAAAATGTTAATTAAACTTGGAGAAAATGGAATTAAAAATTTCAAAAAAAATATTTAGGAAAAACTAGTAATTGCATATGAGAGAAATATTCGTGATATCTCTAGTTTTATGTAGGTGATATTCCCACAAAGTTTCGTGAAAATCCATGCATTACGTAAAAATATATTTTTATCGCCGGAGTCTCGCCTTAATCGACAAAACTAGAACAAGGGGCCAGAGTAGGCTTGGATTGCATGGAAGCACATGGATTCAAAAAGTTTGGAAATCGTATGGTCACAGCCGCCGTGTGCAGGAACTTTTATTTGATGTCATCTAAGTGGTATGTGCATCAATTTCGACGTTTCGGTCCACACCACCAGATGACAAAGTGAGGAATACCTCTGTTGGGCGATCTTAGGTTCAGTAGGAAAAGAAGATGGTCGAGGTTTAACTCTTTAAAAAAATGTAACGGTAAAAGAAAGAAAGAAAGAAAGAAAGAAAGAAAGAAAGCGAAAAGCCACAAGTGATATGAAAATGAAATATTCTCTGACTCGAAAATGTATAATTGTCAGAGTTTGAAGAGAGTAAGAGCTGATAAAGAGAAGGTGGATAGTGAATATGAAAGGGAGGAATCTGGCACAAGTAATCGAAACAATGCCAGTTCCAGCTAGAGTTTCCATGGTCAGCAACCCACACTCCCACTCCGCGATGGTTACTATTAAAGTCGCTTCTTATGACCGTGGATGTACTCGATTGTCACCATTCACTCAGGGTTTCGCACGTCAGAGAAGCAGCTTAATCTTCTAATTATCTAGTGATTCGAACATCCACTTGTAAACAAAACAAAGTAATTTTCGCACAGGTCATAAAGAATCTGAAGTTAAAGGTAAAGGCTTCC